>NC_069502.1:338827753-338945253 GCF_027579735.1 Bombina bombina | reverse complement strand
AGCCCTTTGCCAGCTTTTTATTTTCTCTAACACCTGATTTCTCATATCTTTAACCCTTTAAGGACACAGCTTTCAGTTTGCTCAATTGTTTTATGACGGAAAAATTCCGTCATATGTCCTTAAGAGGTTAAACCCCTTATAACTTTTTTGCGCAATCTTTTTTTTGCAATAATTTTTATTAGACAGTGTTATTATGAGTGTAAGTGAACTTTGTAATGTATTTTTGATGTGTTTTGTGCAACTTTTTATTTAAAAAAAGAGTTAACCAGACCTATAAATTTGCTAGAATGATTCTAGTGTAAATCACGATTGTGCTCATGCGATCATGGTTATGTTCAACTTGTAATACGAGCGGTAAGCCTGATGAGCGCAAACCCCCCACGATTTACCCCTTATTGCTCAGGCGCAAACTATTGCGCTGCATTGCAATTTAGCCCTTTATGGGTAAAAAAACTAAGATATATTTAATTTAAAGAAAAAATCATTATTTTAATTGTTGGTTAAAAGGACATGAAGCTATTGTTTGATGTATATTATCATAGATAAGACATGTGACACGGAGCATCCTCTTCAAATGACGGCTTCTTCGTAATGAATATCTCTTTAAGTGACGTCATCCAAGATGGCGTCCCTTAGATTCCGATTGGCTGATAGAATTCTATCAGCCAATCGGAATTAAGGTAGAAAAAAATCATATTGGCTGATGCAATCAGCCAATAGGATTGAGCTGGCATTCTATTGGCTGTTCCAATCAGCAAATAGAATGCAAGCTCAATCCTATTGGCTGATCCAATCAGCCAATAGGATTGAAGTTCAATCCTATTGGCTGATCCAATCAGCCAATAGGAGTTTTTCTACCTTAATTCCGATTGGCTGATAGAATTCTATCAGCCAATCGGAATCTAAGGGACACCATCTTGGATGACGTCACTTAAAGAGATATTCATTAGGAAGAAGCCATTGTTTGAAGAGGATGCTCCGCGTCGGATGTCTTGAAGATGGACCTGCTCCGCGCCGGAAGGATGAAGATAGAAGATGCTGTCTGGATGAAGACTTCTGCCCATCTGGAGGACCACTTCTGCCCGTCTGGAGGACCACTTCTGCTGGCTTCGTTGAGGACATCTTGCCGCTTGGATGAAGACTTCTCCCGGTAAGTGAATCTTCGGGGGTTAGTGTTAGGATTTTTTTAAGGGTGTATTGGATGGGTTTATTTTTTAGGTTAGGGCTTTGGGCCTGCAAAATAGCTAAATGCCCTTTTAAGAGCAATGCCCATCCAAATGCCCTTTTCAGGGCAATGGGGAGTTTAGGTTTTTTTAGTTAGCTTTTTATTTGGGGGGTTGGTTGTGTGGGTGGTGGGTTTTACTGTTGGGGGGTGTGATGATAGCAGGAAGTGATGTCACTAGTTTGGGGGCGGGGCTTAGGTTTGGTAGTCTGTGTCGAAGATAGTTAGTTCAATCAACCTGACTAGATGTATGTTTCTATGCTCTGTAATAAAATAGAGTTGTACCATCATTGCTGTGTCCTGCATATGTCCTGCATCTCATGACATGGTGTCAGAAGTTCTGGCCAGCGCTTCTGTTCCTGATTGATGACGATGTCAAAGTTTACCCCACCTGAGCCTTTTGACTTCTCTCAGCCTGCAGCTTGGCCCACATGGCGTCAGCAGTTTCAGCGCTTCAGGATCGCTTCCAAGCTGGACAAGGAGAGTGGTGAAGTACAAGTTAATTCTATTTTATACTCTATGGGGAAAGATGTGGAGCCAGTGTTCAATGCTTTTACTTTCCAAGAAGGGGAAAAATTTAACTTTGATATGGTTATGGATAAACTCAGTGCCCACTTTGTGCCCAAAAGAAATGTGATTCATGAGAGAGCTTGATTTCACAAATGTAATCAGCATGTGGGAGAATCTGTGGAGTCATTTGTGCGCAGCCTGTATGAACTAGCTGAATTCTGTGAGTTTGCTGTTGCTAAAGAAGAGCAAATCAGAGACAGAATAGATATTGGAATTGCAGATGCTGAAGTCTCACTGAAGCTGCAGTTAGAGCCTGATTTAACATTAGATGGGGCTATTAGGATGGCCCGCCAGAGTGAACTGGTGAAAAAGCAAAGTGCTGATCTGAGGTCTGAGAGTATTGTGGATGAAGTGCAACAGTCCAGGAAAACTGCTAGTGAAAGGCACGATGTGAGCGGTAGATCTAAAGTAACGGATAGACCTAGAAGTGGATGGGCGCAGCATGCCCGATGCACACGGTGCTACCGTGCCCATGATCAGAGTGTTATATGCCCGGCCAGAGATAAAAGATGCAGAAAATGTAACAGAATGGGCAATTTTGAAGTGGTGTGTAAAACTGAATACATTAAGGAGATGCAGGTGGACAGTGACCAGGAGGGTCAGAAAGTGTCTTTTGTGGGGTCTGTTGTGGAACGGCCAAGCTCAGAGGAAGATTGGAAGGTTACTTTTACTGTAATGGGAGCCAAAGTTGATTTTAAGATTGACACAGGAGCAGATATCACTGTAATGTCTTTTGATGCATTTATGAAACTGCCTCGACAGCCCCAGCTGGCAAAGGTTACTACAAATGTCCATAGCCCTGGTGGCCGCATTGATTGTGCGGGGAAATTTCTTGCCAGCTGCGAGTACAAGCAAAGGAAATTTACTATGTGGGTGCATGTAATTCGAGGTCAGTGTGTTAGAAATTTATTGAGCAGAAAAGCAGCCTGTGACTTGGGCCTCGTGGCCAGAGTGAATGAGATCTCAGAAGATATGTTTGGTGAATTGGGCCTACTGAATTGCAAACCAGTCCGTATAGCACTTAAAAGTGACGCAGTTCCATACAGTATTTCTACTCCCCGTAGAATTTAGTTCACGCTCATACCTCAAGTGGAGAAGGAGCTTATGCGCATGAATTCTATGGGGGTTATTGAAGAGGTTGTTGAAGCAACTGATTGGTGTGCCCCCATTGTTCCTGTTGCAAAGAAAAACGGAAAGGTGCGCATCTGTGTGGACCTGAAAAGGTTGAATGAGGCAGTGAAGAGGGAGAGATTTGTGCTGCCGACATTAGAAGATATAGCTCCAAAGTTGGCTGGGGCGAAGTTCTTTTCTACATCAGACGCTTCTAGTGCCTTTTGGCAGATTCCCCTGGATCCAAAGTGCCGCAAACTAACTACCTATATCACACCGGTAGGTCGTTTTTTCTTCTGCAGACTCCCCTTTGGGATATCCTCTGCTCCTGAAATCTTTCAAAGGGAAATGAGTTCTCTCCTGAGTGACCACGTGGGCACGGCAGTCGTCATGGACGACATTCTAGTGTATGGGTCTACAGTGGAGGAGCATGATCAGCGTTTAAGTTGTGTGCTGCAGGCTATCAGGCTGAAGTTAAATAAAGAAAAATGCCATTTTAGGAAAACTTAATTATGTTACTTTGGGCATACCATCAATGGGGATGGCATCAAGCCAGACCCCGAGAAAATTTGTGCTATTGAACAGATGAAAATTCCTTCTGATGTACATCAGCTGAGACAGATATTGGGCCTTGTAAATTATGTGGGCAAGTTTCTTTCAGATTTATCAACAGTCACCCTATCACAGAGTTGCTAAAGAAAGACGTTGCCTGGGTCTGGGGACCTTCACAAGAAAAAGCTTTTATGCAGGCCAAGTCCCTGCTGGGGTCTGCCCCGGTGCTGGGGTTCTACGACCCTTCCAAAAAGACTGTGGTTAGTGCTGATGCAAGCAGTAATGGTTTGGGGCTGCTCTCCTGCAGTTAAATGAAAATAAATTACAGCCCATTGCCTACTGCAGCTCACGCACACTGATGGCTGCTGAGTCAAAATACGCTCAAATTGAGAAAGAGTGCCTGGCTGCAGTTTGGGCCTGTGAGCGCTTTCAGCGTTATCTAGTGGGTTTGGAGAAATTTAGTCTGGAGACTGACCATAAACCGCTAGTCCCTCTAATCAACTCTTATGATATCGACAAAACACCCTTAAGATGCCAGAGACTTTTAATGAGACTACTCAGGTTCAATGGTCAGGCAGTGCATGTGCCGGGGAAACAACTGGTAGTGGCAGATACGCTATCCAGGCTCCCGCTGGCTGCTGCTGAAGAATCCTCCACCAAATCTGATGTGAAAGTGTATGTTGATTCAGTTCTTGCCTCTAAGTCCATTTCTTCAAGGAAACTGGAAGAAATAAAGAAAGAGACATATTTGGACACAGATCTGCAAGAGATTATAAAGTACATAAAAGAAGGCTGGCCCGAGAGCCGGGCAGCCTGGATGTCTTTAAGTTCTTACCAGCCAGAGAGGTCGCAGCTCACGGAGCTGGAGGGGTTGGTGCTGTTCCAAGACCGCATCGTAATTCCTGTCAGCATGAGGAAGGAGATGTTAAACAGGATTCCCGATGGCCACTTAGGCATTACAAAGTGCAGAGAAAGGGCAGCTACAGCTGTGTGGTGGCCTGGGATCAGCTCTGACATTGCAAATCACGTGTCTAAATGTGCCTTTTGCCGGGAACGCCGGCCTACTCAGAGAAGGGAGCCCTTTTAAGGGCTATAGATAGTTTAGTTTAGGCTAGGGTTTTTTATTTTGGGGGGCTTTTTTTATTTTGATAGGGCTCTTAGATTAGGTGTAATTAGTTTAAAGATCTGTAATTTGTTTTTTATTTTCTGTATATTAGTGGGGGGGTTTTGATTTAGCTACTTTAATTAAATTTATTTAATTGCATTTAATTTAGGTAATTTATTTAATTGTAGTGTAGTGTTAGGTGTTATTGTAACTTAGGTTAGGTTTTATTTTACAGGTAAATTTGTATTTATTTTAGCTAGGTAGTTATTAAATAGTTAATAACTATTTAATAACTATTCTACCTAGTTAAAATAAATACAAACTTGCCTGTAAAATAAAAATAAACCCTAAGCTAGATACAATGTAACTATTAGTTGTATTGTAGCTAGCTTGGGTTTATTTTATAGGTAAGTATTTAGTTTTAAATAGGAATAATTTAGTTAATGATAGTAATATTTATTTAGATTTATTTAAATTATATTTAAGTTAGGGGGTGTTAGGGTTAGGGTTAGACTTAGATTTAGGGTTTAATACATTTAATATAGTGGCGTCGTCATTGGGGTGGCAGATTAGGGGTTAGTAAGTGTAGGTAGGTTGCGGCTACATTGGGGGCGGCAGATTAGGGGTTAACAAATATAATGTAGGTGTCGGCGATGTTGGTGGCAGCAGATTAGGGGTTAATAAATATAATGTAGGTGGTGTCGGTGTCCGGAGCGGCAGATTAGGGGTTAATAAATATAATGTAGGTGTCGGCGATGTTGGGGGCAGCAGATTAGGGGTTAATAAGTGTAAGATTACGGGTGTTTAGACTTGGGGTTCGTGTTAGGAGTAAATATAACTTTTATTTCCCCATAGGAATCAATGGGGCTGCGTTACTGAGTTTTACGCTGCTTTTTGGCAAGTGTTAGACTTTTTCTCAGCCGGCTCTCCCCATTGATGTCTATAGGGAAATCGTGCATGAGCATGTATGACCAGCTCACCGCTGACTTAAGCAGCGCTGGTATTGGAGTGCGGTATGGAGCAAAATTTTGCTCAACGCTCACTTCTTGCCTTTTTAACGCAGGGTTTGTAAAAACCTGTAATACCAGCGCTGCAGGTAAGTGAGCGGTGAGAAAAAACTGCTTGTTAGCACCGCATAGCTCCTAACGCAAAACTCGTAATCTGGCCGATTGTTTTCTATTAGTAGCTGCACAATAAATTACATTTTGTCAAGGCTAGTGAGGATGGTAATGAAAAATATTTCATAGCAAAAAGAAATCTACTTAATGGTATTAGAATGTCATTTAAAAAAATGCATCTTTAACAGATATTTCATTGTTATCACATTCTCTGTTTTTATCTATTAATACAAGTATTTGACAAATTGAAATACAATTATTGATAGATGGTTTTTTTCCGTTCTTTATTTGTTTACCCTTCATATGGTTTAACCTGATTGTGCTTTTAATTTGTGTCTGACCACAAGTTTCAGAGAAGATGCTTTAAAAACAAACTCATTAAAGCTTGTTTACTAAGTAGAACACATATAAATATTTAACATTTCAGGATGTTAAGATTTTAATGGGATAATTTGTTTGAAGTAAGCACTCTGTACTCATATAATTTACATGACAGTTAGTTTACAGGTCCTGCCTATACAAAATGTTTAGCAAAAACACACATACTTTCACAATATCTCCATAATAAATGTATTAATCAGAAACACATTTTTTAATAAACTGAATAAAACTGCTGCACATAAAAAGTATTAGTTTTCTTTGGTTTCCTTCCGTAACACATCTCTAAGAATAGTGATAGTGAACATATGGCATGAATGCCCATAATGACAACGCATGTCTGGGCTACCAAGTACTGGCGCTCCATATCTACTCTACCACCATACAATTTGATTTTACTGGCTTTGACTAGTGCTTAACCCCTTAAGGACCAAGGCCATTTTTCAATTTCTTTCCCTTAAGGACCAGGGCTATTTTTACATTTCTGTGGTGTTTGTGTTTAGCTGTAATTTTCCTCTTACTCATTTACTGTACCCACACATATTATATACCGTTTTTCTCGCCTCTAAATAGACTTTATAAATATACCATTATTTTCATCATATCGTATAATTTACTATTAAAAATATTATAAATTATGAGGAAAAAATTGAAAAAAACACACTTTTTCAAATTTTGACCCCCAAAATCTGTTACACATCTACAACCACCAAAAAACAACCATGCTAAATAGTTTCTAAATTTTGTCCTGAGTTTATAAATACCCAATGTTAACATGTTCTTTGCTTTTTTTGCAAGTTATAGGGCAATAAGTACAAGTATCACTTTGCTATTTCAAAACCACTTTTTTTCAAAATGAGCGCTAGTTACATTGGAACCCTGATATCTGTCAGGAATCCATGAATATCCCTTGACATGTATATATATTTTTTTTAGAAGACATCCCAAAGTATTGATCTAGGCCCATTTTGGTATATTTCATGTCACCATTTCACCGCCAAATGCGATCAAATAAAAAAAAATTCTTCACTTTTTCACAATTTTTTTCACAAACTTTAGGTTTCTCACAGAAATGATTGTTATGGTTGTAAATGCTTCTCTGGGATCCCCTTTGTTCAGAAATAGCAGGCTTATATGGCTTTGGCATTGCTTTTTGGTAATTAGAAGGCTGCTAAATGCCGCTGCACATCATAACTTAACTTTAGCTTTAGTGTAGTGTAGTAGACAACCCAAAGTATTGATCTAGGCCCATTTTGGTATATTTAATGCCACCATTTCACCGCCAAATACGATCAAATTTAAAAAAAAAATTAAATTTTTTCGCAATTTTAGGTTTCTCACTGAAATTATTTACAAACAGCTTGTGCAATTATGGCACAAATGGTTGTAAATGCTTCTCTGGGATCCCCTTTGTTTAGAAATAGCAGACATATATGGCTTTGGCGATGCTTTTTGGTAATTAGAAGGCTGCTAAATGCCGCTGCACATCACACATGTATTATGTCTAGCAGTGAAGGGGTTAATTAGGGATCTTGTAGGGAGCTTGCAGGGTTAATTTTAGCTTTAGTGTAGAGATCAGCCTCCCACCTGACACATCAGACCCCTTGATCCCTCCCAAACAGCTCTCTTCCCTCCCCCACCCCAGAATTGTCCCCTCCATCTTAAGTACTGGCAGAAAGTCTGCCAGTACTAAAATAAAAGGTATCTTTTATTTTTTTTAATTTTTTTAGCATATTTACATATGCTGCTGTGTAGGATCCCCCTTAGCCCCAAACCTCCCTGATCCCCCCCCCAAACAGCTCTCTAACCCTCCCCCTCTACATTATTGGGCGCCATCTTGGGTACTTTTCTGTAGTGTAGCTTCCCCCCCCTAAAGACTAAACCCCCACCCCCTCCTAGATCACTTCGATTATTTATAATACATTTTTATTCCCCCTCTCTCCCTCTAAATTTTAACTAACTGTTCCATAGTGTAATGGTTCCCACCCGCTCCCTCCCTGTGCGCGCACCCGCCCGCCTCCCCTGTGCACGCGCGTGCATCCCTGCACGCCCCCTAGCTACCCCGCCCACCACTGCACTTAGAAATTTATCGATGGCCGCCCACCCGCCTCCCACGTCGGCTCCCACCCACCAACGATTGCGGCCATCGATGTCCGGTGCAGAGAGGGACACAGAGTGGCTCTCTATGCAGCGGATGGGGAAAATGTTATTGCAGTGATGCCTCGATATCGAGGCATCACTGCAATAACCGGAAAGCGGCTGGAAGCGATCAGGATCGCTTCCAGCTGCTTTCAACCCCAACGTCGTACAGGGTACGTCGCTGGTCTTTAAAGACCAGTTTGTGCAAGATGTACCCTGTACGACGTATGTCGTTAAGGGGTTAATAATAATTTTTCTTATGGTTCTATGTTGTATATCAGGACATGAAACCCATTTTTTTTCTTTCATGATTCAGACTAGAATGTGATTTTAAACAACTTTCCAATTTACTTATTTTATCAAATTTGCATCATTCCCTTGGTACCTTATGTTGAATGATCAGCTATGTACTACTGTGAGCTAGCTGAACACATTTGGAGAACCAATGACAAGAGGCTCCAATCAGCATCTAGCTCCCAGTAATGCATTGCTGCTTCTGAATCTACCTTAGTATGCTTTTCAGCTAAGAATACCAAGAGAATAAAACAAATTAGATAATAGAAGTAAATTGGAAAGTTGTTTAAAACCACATGTTGTGTGTGTGAATAATTTAAGAAAATGTTTTGGGTTTTCATGTTCCTTTAAGATCTAATAATTGATAAAGATTATGGATTTATATCAAAAAATATTTTATCTTTTTTTAATGTACCTATAATTAAAAAAAAAAAAAAAATCACAATGGAAACTCCAAAAGTGTTTTTTTTTTTTTTTTAGAAGTTTATCACCAATTTTGGCACCCACTCACAAAAAGAGTCACCACCACTGCTTGGGGGGTGGGTAGAGGAAGAAAAATGTAAATTATATTATAAAACTATTCTAAAATTACTTCACTACTGTTTTTGAATTGCTGTGACATATGTTTTTTATTGGGCTACATTCATAAATGCTTATTAGACTACCAAAGGGGCCTTGTCATTAAAGGGATACTGGACCCAATTTTTTTCTTTTGTGATTCAGATAAAGCATGTAGTTTTAGGCAACTTTCTAATTTACTCCTATTAGCAAATGTTCTTCATTCTCTTGGTATCTTTATTTAAAAAGCAAGAATGTAAGTTTAGATGCCGGCCCATTTTTGGTGAACAACCTGGGTTGTTCTTGCTGACTGGTGGATAAATTCATCCACCAATAAACAAGTGCTGTCCAGGGTCTGTACTTTCTTTTTCAAATAAAGATAGCAAGAGAACGAAGAAAAATTGATAATAGGAGTAAATTAGAAAGTTGCTTAAAATTACATGCTCTATCTGAATCGCCAAAGAAAAAATTTGGGTTCAGTATCCCTTTAAGTGAGCCTATATTCAAAATTCATTAAGGCTCACTTAACTTGTCTAGATAATTACCAGTAGGTTGCTCCTGTCATTAATACACCAAATGGCCAAACGTATCTGGACATCACTACTAATTATTGAGTTTAGGTGTTTCAACCATGCCTGTTGCTAACAGGTGCATACAACCCAGCACATAGCTATAAAAATGCCCATAGGCAAACATTGTCAGTACTAAAGAGCTAAATTACTTTAAACCTGGCATTGCCATCAGATGCTACCAATGTCACAAGTTAGTTTGGAACATTTTTGCCTCACTAGATCCACCCTGGTCACCTTTAAGTGGTATTATTGCGAGATGAAAGCATCTAGGAGCAGCAAACTGCCTTTGGAAGCAACATCAGCAAAAGATCTCAACCTTGGATGGAGAGGTGTAAAGTATACCGCACTGGACTGGATTTGTGAAAACATGTTAGTGATGAATCACACTTCTTAAGCTAGCACTCTTATGGAAGAATCTAGGGCCTAGATTTGGAGTTTGGCGTTAGCCGTGAAAACCAGCGTTAAAGGCTCCTAACGCTGGTTTTAGGCTACCTCCGGTATTTGGAGTCACTCAAAAAAGGGTCTAACGCTCACTTTTCAGCCGCGACTTTTCCATACCGCAGATCCAACTCCGGTATTTAGAGTTGTGTCTGAAGTGAGCGTTAGAACTCTAACGACAAAACTCCAGCCGCAGGAAAAAAGTCAGTAGTTAAGAGCTTTCTGGGCTAACGCCGGTTTATAAAGCTCTTAACTACTGTACTCTAAAGTACACTAACACCCATAAACTACCTATGTACCCCTAAACTGAGGTCCCCCCACATCGCCGCAACTCGATTAAATTTTTTAACCCCTAATCTGCCGACCGCCAACTACGTTATCCTTATGTACCCCTAATCTGCTGCCCCTAACACCGCCGACCCCTATATTATATTTATTAACCCCTAATCTGCCCCCCACAACGTCGCCGCCAGCTACCTACACTTATTAACCCCTAATCTGCCGACCGCAAAGCGCTGCCACCTACGTTATCCTTATGTACCCCTAATCTGCTGCCCCTAACACCGCCGACCCCTATATTATATTTATTAACCCCTAATCTGCCCCCCTCAACGTCGCCTCCACCTGCCTACACTTATTAACCCCTAATCTGCCGAGCGGACAGCACCGCTACTATAATAAAGTTATTAACCCCTAATCCGCCTCACTAACCCTATAATAAATAGTATTAACCCCTAATCTGCCCTCCCTAACATCGCCGACACCTAACTTCAATTATTAACCCCTAATCTGCCGACCGGAGCTCACCGCTATTCTAATAAATGTATTAACCCCTAAAGCTAAGTCTAACCCTAACACTAACACCCCCCTAAGTTAAATATAATTTTAATCTAACGAAATTAATTAACTCTTATTAAATAAATTATTCCTATTTAAAGCTAAATACTTACCTGTAAAATAAATCCTAATATAGCTACAATATAAATTATAATTACATTGTAGCTATTTTAGGATTAATATTTATTTTACAGGCAACTTTGTAATTATTTTAACCACGTACAATAGCTATTAAATAGTTAAGAACTATTTAATAGTTACCTAGTTAAAATAATTACAAAATTACCTGTAAAATAAATCCTAACCTAAGTTACAATTAAACCTAACACTATACTATCATTAAATTAATTAAATAAAATACCTACAATTACCTACAATTAAACCTAACACTACACTATCAATACATTAATTAAATACAATATCTACAAATAACTACAATGAAATAAACTAACTAAAGTACAACAAATAAAAAAGAACTAAGTTACAAAAAATAAAAAAATATCTACAAACATAAGAAAAATTTAATAGCTATTGTACGTGGTTAAAATAATTACAAAGTTAATCCTAAAATAGCTACAATGTAATTATAATTTATATTGTAGCTATATTAGGATTTATTTTACAGGTAAGTATTTAGCTTTAAAAAGGAATAATTTATTTAATAAGAGTTAATTAATTTGGTTAGATTAAAATTATATTTAATTTAGGGGGGTGTTAGTGTTAGGGTTAGACTTAGCTTTAGGGGTTAATACATTTATTAGAATAGCGGTGAGCTCCGGTCGGCAGATTAGGGGTTAATAATTGAAGTTAGGTGTCGGCGATGTTAGGGAGGGCAGATTAGGGGTTAATACTATTTATTATAGGGTTAGTGAGGCGGATTAGGGGTTAATAACTTTATTATAGTAGCGGTGCGGTCCGCTCGGCAGATTAGGGGTTAATAAGTGTAGGCAGGTGGAGGCGACGTTGTGGAGGGCAGATTAGGGGTTAATAAATATAATATAGGGGTCGGCGATGTTAGGGCAGCAGATTAGGGGTACATAGGTATAATGTAAGTAGCGGCGGTTTAGGGAGCGGCAGATTAGGGGTTAATAATAATATTCAGGGGTCAGCGATAGCGGGGGCGGCAGATTAGGGGTTAATAAGTGTAAGGTTAGGGGTGTTTAGACTCGGGGTACATGTTAGAGTGTTAGGTGCAGACGTAGGAAGTGTTTCCGCATAGCAAACAATGGGGCTGCGTTAGGAGCTGAACGCGGCTTTTTTGCAGGTGTTAGGTTTTTTTTCAGCTCAAACAGCCCCATTGTTTTCTATGGGGGAATCGTGCACGAGCATGTTTTTGAGGCTGGCCGCTTGCGTAAGCAACTCTGGTATCGAGAGTTGAAGCTGCATTAAAAATGCTCTACGCTCCTTTTTTGGAGCCTAACGCAGCCTTTATGTGGACTCTCAATACCAGAGTTATTTTTATGGTGCGGCCAGAAAAAAGCCGGCGTTAGCTACGTGGGTCCTTACCGACAAAACTCTAAATCTAGCCGTAGGTGTGGCCAATGCCAGGAGTACTACCTACTGGAATTCATAGAGCCTACTGTAAATTTTGGTGGAGGAGAGTTAATTGTCTGGGGCTGTTTTTCAGGGTTTGGGCTATGGCCCCTTAATTGAAGTGAAAGATCATCTTAATCCTACATGATGCAAAGACATTTTAACCAATTTTGTGCTTACAACTTTATGGAAAAGCCCTTTCCTGTTCCATCATGGCTGTGCCCCTGAGCAAAAAGCGAGGTCCATGAAGATGGTTTTTATGAGTATTTGTGTGGCTGATCTCGAGCTGCCTATACAGAGCCCTGACCTCAACCCCACTTTGGGATAAACTTGGATGAATTTGGGATGAATTTGGGATGAATTTGGATGCTGATTGCTGGGCCAGGTGTTATCGTCCTAAATCACTGCCTGACCTCAGAAATGCTCATTTAAAAAAGGCATGTCAAAGATGTCTTGCTGGGTGGAACAAAATTTGTCTTGGCTTACTCAGAGATATTAAAAAAAAGGGAATAACTTTGGACATTTTGGGGTTTCTAGGAGTTTTTTGAGGTGCAGTAGGGATTTTTCACTTAAACCTATACTTAACATGTGAGATTTAGAAAGACTCAATTGTCTGTGTGAAATATCTCCTCTTCTGATCATGTTTCACTATTTCAAAGCTGACAATTTTTGTTTTATTTTATTTTTCTTCAACTTTTTTCAAGTTTTCTTTTTTTTGCATATGTCCGTGTGGACTGTGTAATAGAAGGTGCTTTTGTACTGTAATGTTTTTAAAACATTCTGTGATGCCTCTGTCCTTGACAGTGAAAATCATTCTATTTGGTGACAAGTTAATATTTATGAGATAGAAGTAGCTTCAATGATTTCAGTGGAGCTGATCTTGCCCCTTGTCTCTCTGACAATGGACGGGTACAAACTTTTACTAATTCAACAATTTAAATTTGTTTCACTAATGGGTTTAATTGAATCTATGCCATTAAAGGGACATTCCAACCAAAAGTGGAATCCACATGGATGCATTTCAGTTTTGAATAGAAGCATTTTTGTAATATACATGCACTAGCAAAAATGTTTCTAATAAAATCTATAGCTGTTTCAAAAATGTTTTTAAGTATGCTCCATTATCCAGCATTTTAAACACAGCACTTGTTCAGAGAACCTAAGATGCTTTTACCATCTAGTAATGACTCAATTTGTTAATTGCTGACATGATACAAGCCCCACTGGTGCTCTGGTTAGCTGCACTATTTAAAATGCTGTTGCACTGATAACATTTACCTATTCTTCACATGCATGTGCAGAGAAATATGTTAACACTAAAACAGTGATAACTTTTACTAGAAGCATTTTTGCATATAGATGCATGTTGCAAATATGATTCTATTCTAATATGTAATTAATCTATGTGCATTTACATTTTGGACCACAATGTCCCTTTAAGTACTATAGCTTTAGATAGTAAATCATCCCATCTTGTGTTTTGCTATTGAAAAATGACAGTGATATCTTCTGTAAGATAGAAAATGCAGGAATGTTGACACCTTGAAACTACTGTGTTGTGTCGCAGGCCTGCAAATCATTGCATATTTAAGTAACAAAATTATAGTTTTAAATGGTTAGCACACATTTATTTTGCATGCAGATCTTTTGTAATGCTGTGAGTCATAACGCCGCCCATGGCAGAACACTATTTTATCAATGAGGTAATGTTAGCCAATAGTGTTCTAGCCATCCTGTATAATGCCGATTTGCCAGCACAGCTATTGGCTAAGAGGTGAATATGTTACATCATTGAAGAAATAGCATTCTGCATTGAGAGGACTGAGGCGCTCAGCACGACATACGCTGCAGGCAAATATTTTATACTTTATGACTGAAAGTCTCTTTATTTGTAACACTGGTAAATCATCACTTTAAGGCTAAGATTTTGAATTAGTGTTAATTTAAAATGAGATAATCATTACTTGAGTGTGGCAACAAATTCTGAAATCATTTCACATTGTAAAACTGCGGTCATCTCTTCTGTCAGGTAAAACACTGTGATTCTGACACCCTGAAGCTGCTTAGATGACCATTTGGAATATGTATCTGTGTTTCCTGGGGAGGTTAAGATTGGTCAACATCCAACCTGGACTATTTTGGGTGCCGATCTTCAGAAAATCTAGAAATCGTAGATAACTTTCCTGTTCTGAATCAGGTAGATTTTATCATTCAGTAAAGTGGTTTTTAGATATCTTTCATTAAGGAGTTTTTTTTTTAATTATTGGGTTATTTTTTGCAAACTCTCCACTCTCCAGTTTTGCATATAATGACATCAATAAAAATAATCTTTTTTTCTCAATCAGTAGTTCATCCTTTGTGTAATTTTATTTTGATATATTAAAATGCATCATAAACAAGCTGCAAACAAAATATACCCAGCTAGCCATGGTACTCTAGTGTTATAAACTGTATTGTGCAGAAAAGATATCTAAGTCTAGTAATTTCCCCAGGGAGTCAGAAGAAAATAAAACAAAAAATGCTCTATTTGTGAAGTACTTCCAAATGCATTTATGTTTTCTACTAATGCTTAACAAAACAATAAAAAACCTGAAAGCAGTTTTCTATATCTTATTAAACACATTTTTTGTTTGAACAGAATGTTGGCCTATTTTGTAAAATTGCAACATTTAACCTAAACAAAGCCCAAAAGTGTGTGTTTGTCACGGGCAATCTCATTTCTGCTTGTTCTCTCCTCATCCCATCTAACACAGTATACAGTGCCATAATTATAATGCAAAACAGCAGCTCACAGACTGGTTAGTTTGTTGCACAACTGAAGTTCCTTGAAGTTTTCCTGATTTAGATGTATTGATACTCATTAAAATAATGATTCTGTACAAATCACATATGTGGCTCACTTTCATATGCAGAAATAAAGAGACAGCATATCACAGATGTTTACATTACTGTAGTTGCAACTGAATCACTCTAATATTTGTGTGTTTTGTATATTCTGCTAGCAGTTGTAAGACTGTCATATGCCACCCATGGGAACTAGCGCCCTCATGAAGCACAATTACAATGAGAATATCTCATTATCTCATTGGCTTTAGCTTACTGTTCTGTTACCATGGTTTCAAATACACAGAGGAGTCTGAAACTAAGAACACTGCTAACAAAGAACATATCCTTGTACAATGACATCAGATCATGTTAGACAGGATAGACTTAATTAAATACCCCCTGAAGTACGCCAAAAATATAAAAGTCGTGTGTACTTTATAAAGATAGAGCCCCATATTGTTTTGCAAACAAAATACTTTGAAAAAAAAGCTGAAGGTCTTATAAGAAATGAAATACTTGGATTGAGTGAATACATGTAAATTTATATCTAACATGTAATATATATATATATATATATATAGATAGATAGATAGATAGATAGATAGATAGATAGATAGATAGATAGACATATAGATACACACAAACATAACATATATATATATATATATATATATATATATATATATATATACACATTTGGCTGTCTGATTTTAAAATTCAGCTAGAAAATTTTGATGGAGTTATAGGGAAATTAGACTTCAATGTAAGCATTCCAGAATTGTATATTTTTCCCCTTAAAAAAAAGTGTTTATGATTTCATTAAAACATTTCCAATTAGCAGACATGGAATCAGGATGGAAATGTAGAGGGGAGGGAGGTGCAGCTAATCTTTTTCATGTATTTTCTCAGAAAAGAACTGTTGATCACAAGAAATTTTAATACAGATTTGTATCTATTAAAGTACAAAACTATTTGCCTGTCTGTCTGTCTATCTATCTATCTATCTATCTATCTATCTATCTATCTATCTATCTATCTATCTATCTATCTATCTAATATTATAAAGATTATATTTATGAGAAATGACTTTGCCTTCAATATTTACTTTAGCGCTTGTACATTTTTAAATGCTACATATGAATCTCTTTAACTTTCAATGTTTTGTTCTAGAGTCTTAGCATTACAAATTCCAGAAATCACTCTGTTTTCCCTGGAGGGTATCAGGTGACTTAATGTGACAATAATGACATCCCTAGTGGTGTTAATTGATTTTGTCCTAGTAGAGAGGATAATTTGGCGTCCACAGTGCTTTTAGATCATGAGGACTGATTGTATGCCAAGGTAGTATTACTGTTAATGAACAGAAAACACACTGTCCTCTTTAAAAGACAGTATGCTAATTATAACAAACAGACTATGGAGAGCCATAGGTCATTTATTTTTTAAAGAATGTAAATCCTATACCACTTACAATAGCAAATTGATTGTAAATTTGTAAATGTGATTCCTTACTCATCAAATCCCCATTCCCTGCTCCACTGAAAAGACAAAGTTCATGTAATATTTAATATGATAATAATTTACAGCTCTAAAAGATGTGAATAATTGAAATCAGGGAGATTTTATCAGGCTAATTGGTTTGGATATTTTGTTTAAAGTGCCGATGTAGCTGTATTTTAAAGGTCTTCTATTTTCTATAATAAAATTGCAGGGTAAAACCTGTTTATTATTTTTTGGATTTTGAGGTAAAATACTGTACTGAAAGTTCTTACTTATCCTATTCCCTTAATTTCAACAAGTATCTCAAGTATATTTGTCTAAATAAAATAATAAATATATAATGAATAAATCTTACCTGCAAAAATATCTAGTTGCTTTCTGTAGGATACCGTCAAAAGTTTTTCTTAACGGTATCTTATATTTTAAAAATGGTATTTTAAACAAAAATATTTATATGAGAGAAAATTGTGTTTCCTCCCTTAAATGGACATTATTTAAAGAACCACTTCAACAAATGCATAATAAAAAGACAATCTAAAACCACTTAGGCCTTGATGATCTGCCATGTCGAGAAAGCCAGCAAAATAGTCCAAGTGGCTGACATCTGTGTTTAAAGGCAGCATCGCGGAGAGGCATTTTACTATAAATTGCAATGAGTAGCGATGCTGACGATATATTCCAAGCCGCATAACTACCTACATTGATGATGTAAAGCAAAGTATCCCTTTTAAATATATCATCAAACATAATACATATACCTATAAAAATCTAAACTGACATAACCGCCAACCCCAATAAACTCCCTACATTATTCAACCCCTAACTGCCAATACCCCACTACACATTACCAATAACATATTACACCCCTAGCCACATATACCCCTTCACAAACTTCCTATACACTACTTAACCCTCTAACCGCCAATGCCCCCACCTCAAACTATACCTACACTACTTAACCCCCTAACTGCAATACTCCACTGCTAACTACCTCTACACTACTTAACCCCCAATACCCCTACCTCAAACTACCCCTAACTTATTAACACTCTATACACAAACACCCTTATTGCAAAGTACCCCTATGCTACTTAACCCCAAAATGTAAAGTCCGCTTTAAAAAAAGCCCACCCCTAAAAAAATACCCTATACTAACACTAAAACCTACTCTAAAAATTGCCCAAAAAGGGCATTTGTTGGGCAGTGCCATAGTTGAAGTGATTAGCGCATTTGCATCCAAAATACCCTATACTAGAACCAAAGCAACCCACAAACCCCAACACATTGAATATTGAATGTGGGATTCCCCTTATATAGGGTTGCCCTTTCATAGTCCAATCAGCCAATAAAAAAAGCTTTCATTCTTTTGGCTGATAGGACTAAGAAATCAAACATCAGCCAACAGAAATGCAAGGGCACCCCTATATAAGGAGCAACCTCACATTTAATCTTCAGTGTGCTGCAGAGACAGCATGATGAAAATTATTGTTTAAAAAAAAAAAAAAAGAGCATGCACAAAACCCCCCAGCTGTTTAAATTCAATACATACAATAATGAACATAACATGCATTATACAAGCAAATGTATAAAATTGTATATACATATAATGCCCCTCTAAACTATTAACCTGTTATGCAACCTCATCCCCAGTGCAACCTAACCCAGCAACACTATAACCTCCCATTGCTAACTAAAAAACAGCTTTAAACTTTGTAAAGTTAAACATTATGCAATTATGTAAAGCTATAAAGACCCTACTACTGTCTTTTATAACAACAAATAAATATTATTGTTGAAAAAAGAAAAAGAAAAAACAACAGTTATTAAAATTCAATGCAATAATTAAAATAATCTGTATTATACAAGAAAATGCATATACAGGAAACATTGTATGTACATGTATTGACATAGCTCCTATAGTTTTAATAGGAAATCTTTGCTTTTTGTTTTTATTAGTATGGTAGATTACAGACATCATGTAGAGATAGGCTTTCAGTAGGAGGTTTCTGGGCATTCCATGGGAGTATCCTGCATTTTAATGGGCTAACATCGCCAGTAGTGTGATATTTATATTCCAAGGGCTGCCCTGCAGATTCGGTACAAGTTTTTAGCCATATTTTCCAGTGTGAGGCAGGTAGTGTAGGTACAGTAAAAATAAGGTTAGGTATGTATTATATGAAGTGTTCCTACACAGAAATCTTTTTGATTCAGTGAATGCACTATCTGTGCTGTGTAGGAACACTTCAAATACAGCCCCCACTGACAGGGCCAACAAGTGGCGATATCATTGGACTTTTTCTGAAGCTGCAATCCATATTGTTTCCTATAGAAGACACATCGCCACTCTTCGGGGCACTTCACAATTATGGCCCCTTTTTTGAAACATATCGACAGACTGATAAACTACAAGTCAGTTAAATTTAAGCAGGCAGTTTCTTGTTAGTCTTACGTTTTGAATATCGGAGCCTTAGTCTAAATTTCAAATGAGTAGTAGTGCGATGCAGGGTTGCCAGCGGACCTGTGCAAAAATAGTTGGCGATCACCTACAGAACATGGTGGTAGACGGGATTACAGAATGACACCCTACCCTTGACCCACTATATATATATATATATATATATATATCTGAGGAAGGGGATACGGTCCCCGAAACGTCACAAATAAAAGCACATATGTAAAAGGACCAGTGAGTGCTAGCCATCTGTTTATTGATATTCATTCCCTGCATGCACCCTGGCAAGTTGACCTAAGAAGTGCGAGTGCTCTCCAGTTGTCTATATTTATATATATATATATATATATATATATATATATATATATATATATATATATATTTTTTTTTACCACAACCTAGAAATGATTGTATTTACTTGGCTGCCAGTAACATATAAAACAAACATCTTTTATGGCTGGTAACAAACACACACAGCAATAACTGGCAGTTAAAAGCAGTGTTTTAATTGAATAACTCCATGCTTGCCAGTGAAAAATGCAGAGCAGAGATTTTACCCCCGTTGCTATTCATCATTATGTAGAAGATACCTTGCATCACACACTTGTGTTAACATAATGAATTACAATTAAAACATAATAGAGATTTTTTTCACTTTTCTGTGCTTCTCTCTTTTGTTTTGCAATTCATGTAGTGTTTTAACACACCCACAATGGTCAGTAAGTAATATTAAACAGTTTTTTTCATCCTCTTCGGCTGCCAATAGCCCATAGAATAGAGCAAATGCAGTGTCACTTCGTCCTGGCCATATTTGGAATGCATAGGGACATAGGAAACCTTTCAAATTTAGCTCCTACTTATTGGTATTTCTATTAATCATTTTTGTATAAAGTTTACTGGACAACTTGATGAAATACTGGACTGTTCCGTTAAATACCGGACACTTGGCAACATTACTTTACTAACAATATAGTTTTGTTTATTTGTTTATTTCTTATTAGAATATTCTTTTTAGTTCCAGCTTGGCAGCATTTCACAAACATGATCATAAATTAAACTTAGACAAAAGGCTTTAACATGGGTAGACATATTCTGAAGCTTTACGCTGTCCTGACCAGTCAGAAAGACATGATGATGATTTTAAACCACTATTTACAAATTGTATTTGTTTTGCATTACATAACTGACTGTTTTAATTAATATAGTGGATATTTTTTCCAACACAGGCAGCAACTGAGAAAAGTAATAGCAAAGGAGATATTCAGATATGCTACAGATCTCTTTTATGGATATCACTGAGTACTAGCTGCATAATTATAAACTTTATGCCTTTAAGTATTGTCTAATTTCTTTGTTGCTAATATGACTTGCATTTGAATTATTTATCTTAAAAAGCCCATTTACTTGTAACTTGACACTGCTTCCTAATATTGTGTGTCGCTTTATTTTGTGTTCAATTTCCTAGGTAGTTCATCTTCCTGTCTTGTTCCATTTCCTATTTCTCTTATTCAGTAATATGTAATAAATGATTCTGTTTGTTTTACTATAACTGTGTGTATGTTATAATGCACTATTAACAAGCAGAAACATAAGTGAAAGAAAGGTCAGGAATCATTTAGTTAATTGAAGAAAAAACAAACTGACATTTTCCTTGAATAAACACGGCTATTAGCGTTTGAGTCAAACTTCACTGTGCATTTAGGAAAGGAAATTCAATAAAGAGGGACAGATGTGTAAAGGGCTGCAGATACCAAATCTGCCTCCTTCAACCTCAAAGGATTAGCGGTTCCATTTGTAATTTTAGCAAACTTGTAATGTGACATAGAGTTGTGAAATCTGCCAAAGGTCAAGTGTTTCAACAGCATTCATTTTGTCTAACCCTCTTTGTCCCTTTCTCAAGGCATCTGCAATACATTGCTTCTAACACTGTAATTTTGTGTGCAAGAATTTTTAATATGTAGTATTTTAAGTCATTTAATATTTATTGATGCAATATCCTAAAAAAAGGTAATATTTTACTTTACAAATTAAAGCAGCATAAAATGACACTAATTGAGTCATTCTAAAACTTTTATCAGTACACGTACTGGTGAATGTACCCAGTAGGCGGAATATATTACAGCTTCCAGCAAAATGTTTTCTTTTTTTTTTTCTTCATAAAATTCAGACATATAATGCTGGTATTTTACAAATATTTAATTAAATAGCTTAATCAGAATGCTGTAAAAATATCCACAGAATACGCTGCTTGTTTAAAACCTCCGTATAAATGCTGATTGCTACATCAGACATTTTTTTTTAAATCTTTGTTCCATTTAATAAACGGCATTTAATATTTATATATATATATCTGGAACAGAAGAGGGAAGGGCGCACAGCAAAAAGTCCTCTCTGGTGTAGTATGTATGGTGAAGCTGAATATACAAGAAAGAAAATGCCAAACGGACACTCACGTTTTTCAACCTCAACTCATATGAGGTATGGAAACAGCACGGGAGGGCATAAAGCCTCTGTGATATTCAGACAGGGTGTCCTCACCTCCCCAGCGGCCGCTCTCTATCCAGACCAAATCTGCACCTCTCCAACAGAAGATGAACCGTTTCGAGAGGGGTGGTTCAACCTTATTAGTTTATCTATGTACACCGGTGTAGAGAGAGAAATGCTGGGCAAAAACTGGGCATAAACTGATGTATAAGATGAAAATTTATTGGCAAAAGTATACTAACATATAATTCTAAAAACACGGTGACCAGTATAATATAAAATAAACACACGTTTGAAAGCCACTCAATCATAGAGAGTGTGCAAAATCGTGCTGTATGAACTTCAGCGTGTATGAGCTAGTAAGGGGGCGTGGCCTGACACGTTTCAAAACGCTATTGGTCGCTTCATTAGACACACGCCCCCTCAATAGCTCATCCACGCTAAAGTGCGACGGCACAATTTTGCACACTCTCTGTGATTGTCTGAGAGTCTTTTAAACGTGTGTTTGTTTTATATTATACTGGTCACAGTGATTTTAGAATTATATGTCAGTGTACTTTTGCCAATAAATTTTCATCTTATACATCAGTTTATGCCCAGTTTATGTCCAGTTTATGCCCAGAATTTCTCTCCCTACACCGGTATACATAGATACACTAATAAGGTTGAACCACCCCTCTCGAAACAGTTCATCTTCTGATGGAGAGGTGCAGATTTGGTCTGGATAGAGGGATAGAGAGCAGCTGCTGGGGAGGTGAGGACAGCCTGTCTGAATATCACAGAGGCTTTATGCCCTCCCGTGCTGTTTCCATACCTCATATGAGTTGAGGTTGAAAAACGTGAGTGTCCATTTGGCATTTTCTTTCTTGTATATTCAGCTTCAACATACATACTACACCAGAGAGGATTTTTTGCTCCGCGCCCTTCCCTCTTCTGTTCCAGATTTTCCTTGGGATTTATCTTGTTTTTTTGCAATGTTCCATTCCCTTTTGGGATTAGGCTGCGAGGGAATTTGGACTCCTCTTCTATCCCCATTAGATTTGAACTGTGTTCTTTTGAGGTTTGTAAAAAAGGAGACCTGTCAATTAAGGTTCATTACTAGCACTCTAGGTTTGGGACTTCATGCGATATAGCGATGTATTTTTTCTGTGTGTATGTATATATATATCTATATACAGGGCTTTTTGTGGGGGTACTCACTGAGGTAATATTTGTAATAATTGTGTAAATACTCACTAGTTTTCACCAGAAGGGGCAGCAAAATACATCAAACATTGTAAATAATCTTGTCCCTTGGCTTTTCTCAAAGTTACTGAGCAGAATATATCAATCAAAAATCAATGAGTACCGGCACCTTTTTTTTTTTTTTCAGTACCGGCACCTTTTCTTTGTCTATATATATATATATATATATATATATATATATATATATATATATATATATATATAATGTGTGTGTATTGTTTTTTAACCCCTCCATTGCGGTACTATAGTGTTCACATCGGAATAAAAATGAAATCACGTGATCGTTGATGCAATTGCCTGATTTCAAGGCCGGAATCGGATCATGGGGGACTGTATATGCTGCTAGGCACGCCCCGCAGGCTGATCCTTGCCTACATCAAAGAGTAAAGTTGCAGGATACCATAAATGGTAGGATGTTCCTTGCCGTCCTAACAATGTTCAAGCACTGCTCTGTTAGGACGGCATGGAATGTTGTAACGCTGTAAAGGGGTTAAAATTGATTTCCTATGCTAAAAACACTTTTTGCTTTTATGTTTGCGAGATATAACTGTCCACCAATCGAACTATGGAAGTTTTCTTTATCAGCCTGTAAATTTCTACCCTATGAACCAGTAGTGCACCAGGACAGTTTAAAGAACACTGTATTCAAATTGTTTCCTTATTTCACCTTAAAGAGGAGTGTTTCCTGTCCTGAACATTTTGAAATTCCGTCTTTTAGATGAAATAAACAAAAATTTTGAATAAATTGTTCTTTACACACTATCAAGGCAATTGTCCTTGTTATTTAATGAGGATCAGTAGAAAGTACAATCCAATTATGTAGTATTAGATTTAAAGGGACAATCTACTTGAAAATTGTTATTGCTTAAAAAGATAGATAATCCCTTAATTACTTATTCCCTAGTTTTACAAAATCAACATTGTTATATGAATACACTTTTTACCTCTGTGATTACCTGTATCTAAGTCCCTGCAGACTCCACCTTTTCTCAGTGCTTTTTACAATCTTGCATTTTGGCCAGTCAGTGCTGGTTCTTGTATAACCATTATCATTCTCCACAGGAGTGAGCAAAATGCTATCTATATGGCACACATGAACACTGTTGTGGAAGATTTAAGCTAATAAAAAGCACTGAGATAAGAGGCCAGGGCTTAGAACCAGGCAATCTTAGAGGTTATGAAGAACAATATAGTAATATAATAATGTTAGTTATGCAAATATTAGGAATGGGTAGTAAAGGCGTTATCTACCTTTCAAACAATCAAAATATCAAGTAGAATGTCCCTTTAATTAGATTTAAACAATTTCTACTTAACATTATTTTAGACATATTTAAATGTTGCTGTTTCAAAGAACATAATAGAAACGTTTTAGGTGCATTATCCCTTTAAATGGCTCTAACATAAACTTTGTTTTCATGCTCTTTTCATATATACGTGATTGAAATGTTTTGTCTCACTTTAATAAAGGTTAAACCAAGAGTGAGAGGTAAGAAATGTATTTCATTTTTTTTTACTCAGTTTAAGACTGAGCCACAATACACTAAAATTAATTTAAGTCCTACATCAGAGATAAGAAATGATCAATACATCTAATCCATTATAATCCTGCTTTATTTTAGTGTCTTCTGAATCCTGCACAGGAAGAGATTCCAGGTAAAGAAGAGGGTAAAAAATATCATCTATTTGTGTGTCGTTTGTTCTCCATGTGCTTTGTAATTCTTCTCTTTCTTAATGATTTCTAAGTACCTCATACTTTCCTATGCAGGAAGCTTATGTCAAACTAATTAACTTTTAATGAGAGGAAACCAACTGATTAGAATGTTTTTCTTGGCACTTGAACCAATAAATTTTGTGTACATTTCAAATTAGCCATAGTTGGCATTGAAGCCTCCTACTAGTTTATTCTGGTGCTGCTGGATGTGCGTGAACAGGACTGTTTATGGGAGGGCCACAGACAATTTAAATTAGCACATTTCCGAAAGTTTAAAGGGAAAGTTGGTGAAATGGAGGATTTAGTTCCTGTTTGAGTTACTGCTGGGAAGATTTAAGGATACAGTAAATTAGTTATGAGAGTGATGTGACTGCAAGGATAAGATTTAAAGAGATATTTTTTCTTTGTTCTGTCTGAAAGAGGAGATTTTTTTATAAGTTATTAGAATACTTTTTTTTTTTATGCTTTATCTTCTACAGAATAAATAAATCTTGCTAGGATGTTTGAGTCATTCCTTTCACTAACAGAAGAGATGTGTCTATCAGCAGTGTAGGGTATGCACAAATATGCATTTCCTGGTAGTTTAAAGTAAAAAGCTGACAGATTTTTATTTTATGATTCAGAAATACCATCACATTTTAAACAATTTTCCAATTTACTCCTATTATCAAATTATTATTTTTTTAATTACATGTTTTGTCTGAATCATGAAATTTTAGTTTTGACTTTACTGTCCCTTTAAACGTTTTCATGCAATTACATTTACAGAAATTTTTAAGTAAACTGTCACTTTACCATTTAAACCACAAATGAAGAATTGGAATCATTTATGCTTTTTATACTATTTAATTTATGTAAATATATTTTAGCCTTCATTTAGCGTCTTAAGCTGTAATGTGTTGTAAGCGCTCCTAGCCACTTATTTTCAGACAATGGCACTTTAGTTCATTCCTGGTTAACCTGCGATACAAGTGCTCAAAGTGGCACTTAAAATATTTTTCTGGCCCTCCAACCCTGTGCTCTTAGGTGGCATCTGGGAAGCTACAACTTCCAGCATACTGCAACCTAGCAGGGGTTTGTTGCACTTGCAAAATGTGATTATCAAAGACAACACACAGGAAATGTAAAACAGCTGAAAGCAGAGTGGACATCATGGAACACAACCTTTAAAGTTGCGCACACTGACAACGTATCGGGCATTTTGTTTTCATACACACTGCCAACAACATCTCATCATCATCTATTTTATCTGCAGCACATTGCCTTTTATTTTTAGTTTTACAGCATAGTGTTAATAATTAAACACTACACTGCAAAACTGAAAATAATGGTTAATGTGATCAGGAGATGTAGACGATATATAGGCATTGGTGGCAGTGTGAATGAAAATAATATGAATTAAAATGTATTTGGCATGTATTTTTTATACACTGCCACCTACTGCAGAGTAGTGGAAACTGTGCATGAGCATGCAAGATTATTTGTTTAGAAAATTATATACAATTGGGATGCTCATCTTCAACAAAGTTTGTTGTCACTGTACTATTGTATATGTCGTAAAATCTAAGTAATTTTACTCTAATATGATGGTGTTCTGGTTTAGGATTTGAGTGACTTGGGTTTCAGCTTTTCACACCTGACTGCTCACATACTATGTAGATATGCCATAGGGAAGATTGTGCACATTGACCCCATCCAGCCATTTTCAAGTTTTTATTTTGCTACTTTCTGATGTGTCAGGAGCCATATAGACAACCATGTTACCATTGTACCTTGAGGCAAAGTTATTGATAATGATATTTAGTGGATAAAATCTGTGTATTCCTTTAATTTGAAAGAGAGGTAGGATAAGCGACCAGAATTACTTAAATATAATATATAGATTTATTAAGAAAAAATAAGAGGAAATAATAAAATAAATCATCAAAATGCAAAGACAATTATACAGTTGAGCTATTAAATATAAAACAGGCAATTTAAAAATATTTAGCTTTGGAAATGTAATTAGTAGTTACTCAACAGTAGGTGAGTATTTCAGAATGCCTTGTGGACTCATGCCAACATGAAATCCATCAGGTTTCAGAATTTACAGGCTTTTTTTTTTTTCTTCAAAAAAGACTTTATTTAGTATTCAAAAAAAATACAATACAAAAACATAAATGTCACAGAAGATCTAGCAAACATTGTTACAGATTGTGTCAATTACAAGCAGTTCACCTGCAACATAGACATAATACACATATACAAGCAACAGGTGCTTAAAGTACGTTACATCATAGCTAAACAACAGGCTCCACTGCTGCATCTTATCTTTCTAGTTTAAAGATGTGTTCCACAATCCGAGAGGATCAAATACAATCTGTGATATCTTAATAGAATGATCAACTCAGCTCAGGTGTCATATTGTGCACCTGTTGACCGTAACTTTGGCATGCAACAAAACCATCGCTGCATGTCAGCTGAGATTAGAGTAAGTAAGGAGAGGGAGAAAGAGAGCTATCAAGCAGAGAAGGACAGAGGGAGGAACAAGGGAGGGTGAGGGGAAAAAAAAAAAGGAATGGGGGAAAATTCACACAATACACTCACATTTCCACGGAGTGGAATACTATCTGGTTAGGGGTCTCCAGAGTTCCTTCATGTATTCATGAATCTCAATTTTGTCATCTCTCATGTAGCGGTATCTCTCCAGTGAGAGATATCGATCTACCTGGTTTTCCCAGTCAGAGTATTGCAGAATTTTAACAGATTTCCAATTCTTGGGAATGAGAGCTTTGGCACTGTTAAGCATTATATATAAAAGATATTTTTTTTTTTTTTTTTTTTACCAATTTGGGCAAGCCATGGAACAGCAGGAGATTCGGGTATCTGTCTATTGTAAGGTTTAACTTAGAATATATTATATCCAACACCCCCTCCAACACTTGCCATCTGATTTCTTATAAAATGTTCTGATCTTGACAAGTGTGAGATACCAGAGAGACAGATATTTATAATTAGATTCAAGAACCCTGGCAGAGATAAATACTTTGCTATGCTTGTGAAATATGTTTTGCCATTCTGCCCCTGTAGGGGCCTCATCCAATTCGCTGTTCCAATGTCTAACAAACGAAGGCATGCCATTCTCCTTATGAGACAATAGCAGTTTATACATAACAGAAATTAAGTGTTTTGGTGAGGACGGTAGTAGACAGAGCGTTTCTAACAGTGTAAGCTGTCTCGTTATGTTTTCTGTGCCTTTGTGTGTGCTCAGAAAATGTTGTATCTGTCTGTGAAAATACCAGGATATGTGCAGACCTGTTCGTTTTAATTCTTCTAGGCTCTTAAGTTTCCCGTTCGAAAGTAATCTATGAAACATAGTTTGATCTACTTGTGCTCTATTTAAATTTGTTTGTTGCGCGTTTGAGAACTTGATGTCAGGGTTGTGTATGAACGGAGTTAGTGGTGAAAGGGTAGTAGAAATGTATGGATGTTCTATAAGTGTTTTGTCCCATTGCGTGAAAAATTCCCGGAGAAATGGATAGTGAGTGATTATGTTAGGTCTGTTCTTGTTCGATATCCACCCCAATGTCCCGGGGTTCCGTACTCCCAAGATAGCACGTCCTATTTGGACCCATGTCTTATCCTTCAAGTTAATACTCCATTCCACCTCGGTTTGGAGATTGATGGCTTTTTTTATATAAAAGGAGGTTTGGGATACCCAAACCTCCATTTTCCTTAGCTAAGTATAGAGCTTGTCTAGAGATACGGGGTCTCTTACCTCCCCAAATATATTCCTCTAGGTGTCCCTGTAATTTTTGTAAGAAATGTGTCGGGAATGGAATCGGAAGAGTCTGTAAATAATATAGGATTCGTGGGAGGATATTAATTTTTACCACGCTTATCCTGCCCAACCAGGAGATCCTCTTGTTTTTCCATGCAGATAGATCTCCAATAATTGATTTTAATAAGTGAGAATAATTAGCTTCAAAAAGATTACCAGGGTTTGGGGTCAAATTAATCCCTAAGTATTTGAGTGTGTGGGTTTTAATCTTCGGTTTACAAATATCCGGTATACGACTTAGCTCTGCTTGGGACAAGTTTATATTTAAAATGTCTGATTTTGTATCATTCAGGTGGAAATTGGATACCCTGCCGTATTCATCAAATTCCCTAAGAATCTCTGGGAGAGAAGTCAGGGGATTCGAAACAGATAGCAGAATATCGTCCGCATATAGCGAAACTTTATGGTCTTGGCCATCTATTTTTATTCCAGAAATGTTTCGGTTGTCATGTATTTTTTGTGCCAAAACCTCGATCGAGAGGGCAAATAGCAGTGGTGACAGTGGGCACCCCTGCCTTGTTCCGTTTGAAATCTTAAAGGGATCGGAGAATATGTTATTAATTTTAACTTGTGCTGTGGGTTCCGAATAGAGAGCAAAAAAATTTTGTATAAAGGGTTGACCGAAATTCATTTTTGACAGGACAGCTCTGAGAAAATCCCAGTTGACCCTATCAAACGCTTTCTCAGCGTCTGTTGAAACGAGTATAGAGGGAATGTTGTTGTGGCGGGCGTAATTCACTAAAAGATTGGCTTTTATGGTATTATCCCTGGCCTCACATCCAGGGACAAACCCTACCTGGTCAGGTGACACCAGACGGGGCAAATAATTATTTAATCTTGTTGAAAATATTTTTGCATAGATCTTTAGATCTACATTAAGGAGGGAAATCGGCCTGAAATTCTCCGGACGGTCAGATGGTTTCCCAGGTTTCGGGATAGTGGCAATATGCGCTAATAACATGGAGGGAGGGAAATTCTGTGTGTGCCCAATAGTGTTGAAAAGTAACGCTAAGCGCGGTGCTAAGATGTCTTTAAATAATTTGTAATATTTGGGACTAAAGCCATCTGGGCCAGGACTTTTGCCCGATTGTAAATTATCTATAGTTTTGGCCACTTACTCCACAGAAATGGGTGCATCTAGCCCCTCTCTTTCTTCGTCTAATAGTTTTGGCAGTGTGAGTGTATCTAAATATTTATCTATGGGGGATTGGGACCCAGCCCCTTTGTCTCCTGAGGGGGAACTTCCTTGCTTTTTTGGTTATATAAATTCTGATAATAGGACCTGAGTACCGCAGCAATGGACGGACTATCTGCACAGATTTGATTGTGATGATTAAAAATAGAATGTACGTGGGATTTTAATTGTTTCCTCTTCAACGCTCGCGCTAGGAGTTTGCCAGGTTTGTCTCCAAATTCAAAATATTTCTGGTGTAGTTGTAATGCCATTCTCTGGTGATCCAGAGAGTGGATGTCTTGGATTTCTTTCCTAGCTTGTTGTAAAGCGCTCTTAGTTTGTGTGTCTGTAGGTGCCTTTTTGTGTTGAATCTCTAAGTCCCGAATTTTAGAGAGAAGGGCAGTGTATCTAACTTTAAGCTGTTTAGAATATAGTGCTTTTTGTTTTATTAACTCGCCTCTCAGTACGCTTTTATGAGCTTCCCATACTATATGGTCCGACACCTCTCCCGTATCGTTAAGCTGAAAGTATTCTAGCAATTTCGTCTCCATTTGAGACTTGATCAGAGAGTCGTCAACCCTCCAGAAAAAAGGTCTTTCTGGCACAGAAGGCCATTTCATTTTGCATAGGACAGGTGAGTGATCGGACCACGTCATAGGAAGTATTTGAGTGCTTGTAACCCCCGCTAGTGTGGACTGATCCGTGAAAACATAATCAATTTTTGTGTACACATCGTGCAGATGTGAGAAGAAAGTGAAGTCGCGTCTAGTAGGATATAGTGTACGCCAAGTGTCATGGACCGCGAGTTCCTCCAGTCTGGGATTGCATTGTCTAATAATTTTTTGGGGAGTGGAGGCTGTCATTCTGGATGTGTCCAATACGGGGTCCAGAGGAAGGTTGAAATCTCCCCCTAGAGTCAACGCTCCTTTACGGAGGTCTAGAATTTTATTAGCTAGGGTAGACATAAATTTATTTTGGCTCTGGTTTGGGAAGTAAGCATTTACTAAGGTTACCAATCTATTGAATAGGATGCCCACCACAATCAAAAACCTTCCGTCTGGGTCCCGCTTGACATGTGTAGGGGAGAAGGGGGAAGAGTGCTTAATCATAATTCACACTCCATTTTTCTTTGTTGGCCCAGAAGCAAAGTATGAGGTCGGGAATTTTGAGTTTGGCCAGTTCGGTTCCCTACCTCTGTGAAAGTGTGTCTCCTGCATAAAAATAATGTTACAATGTGTTCTAATAGCATCTCTAATGAGGTGTGATCGCTTTTCCGGTGTGTTCAGTCCTTTAGTATTTATGGTCATCAGTGTCAGGTTGTGCGCCCCGTGTGTCTGCATATTGGAGGGGGGAAAAAAAGGGGGGGGAGTAGAAGGGTAAGGGATAAAGAGTGTCCAGAAGAGGTGAGGATTAACTGATGCACTAAGAAGCACAGTCAACCCTGACACCGCCAACAGAAAAAGTGTGAAAGAGAAATGTAAAAAAATGTGGGATCGGTATCCCTGCGCCCGATGCAATTAGAGTTAAAGAGTTAAAATTACTAAGAGGTGACAGAGCATGTCCAAATGGGTGGAGAAATTTGAAAGATATCAGGGAGGTATATCAGGGAGGTCCTGCAAATTAGTAATGATTGAGTATAATATAGTAGTGCAATTACGCAGCATCCTACCAGTACAGTGCAATTAAACCTTGAACAACAATCCCCACATTAGCCCCAACATTTAGCCCCGGAGCCCAAACTGGAACATTCAACATTAATGTGTTATATTGCAACTTAACATAATAGAGAAAGTAAAACAAAGAAAACAATCATTATAAAGTAGTTTCTAGTCAAAATGTCTAACCAGTTAGTTTAACATCTATATGTGACTACGTTAAGGTGAGCATTTGATATAGATATCAGAGGTTGAGCAACGCTGTCTCATATATCAAAATAGGGATAACAAGGTCTAGGTCCAGGTAGCCTTCTACTGCTGCATATGGCCCACAAAGAGTATGTTGGTGATCCGATTTCTACAAGGTAACCTGATCAAGCATAGGGGCAATTAACTATGTCGCTAACATTTAAGACCCTAAATTTAGTATAATGTAAAGGTTAAGAAATATGTAAACCATGTTATTAAAAAAAAAAAATGACATAACAAAGCTTATGTGATACTTATCTGAGCCCTATGTAGGTATCATTGGGAATGCGCAACAAGTAATCATGGGACTGTCCAAACAATAAAAAACAGAGTTAATTTGTCCACATTAGTATCTTGGGAGTTTTGTGCGCTTTGATGGGGTTCCTCTTCGCCAGGTACAGATATGGCCACATCCAGTATCTTGCAAAAGTCTTGAAGATCCGTTTGAGTCCTATATATTGCTTGTTTTCCATTACGTGTGGCAAACAGGAAAGCCCCACTTGTATTGGATTCTGTTCTGTTGAAGTACGCTGGTGATAAACCTAAGATTCCTTCTTTTTTGTAAGGTAATTTGGCTGAGGTCAGAAAAAACCTGAATGGGTATACCATCATGTGTGATATCCTTCATGGCGCGGGCTTTTTGCGAGATTACATCCTTATCCTTGTAGCTTAGGAATTTGATAATAATATCCCTCGGGGGAGCTTTAGGAGAGGGTTTTGGACGGAGGGCCCGGTGTGCTCTTTCTAAAGGGATATCAGGAGAGTTTGGCGTTCCTTTGATGGTGCGGAACAAGTCTTGTAAATAACCTTCTAAAGCCGTGTTATGTACTGACTCCGGGACTCCCCTAATACGCAAGTTGTTCCGTCTCCGTCTGTTATCCAGATCTTCCACTCTGGACAACAGGAACTGTATGTCCCCCTCTTGTTCATAGGCCCGTTGCATATTAGAATTAACTTTTTTTTTTTTTTTTTCCAGGGTGTTAACTTGTTGGCTGATCTGTTGAAAGTCTTTCTTTAAGTCGCCAAATAAGGACCTCATTTCAGTCAGAACAGTGTTAATATCCACTATGGAAGAGATAACATTAAGATCCTCTCTGGTTACGGGACCCTGAGGTTGTGTGTCAGTAATAAATTTGATGTGGTCAACAATGGAGGATCTTGTGATGTAGTTTCATTAGCCATTTGTTCCTGGCCTGTATTAGCCATTTGGAGAAAACTAGGTAAGCTAGCACTTTTGAGACCCTTGTCACCCTTGGTGTTTTTTCTGTTAGACATATCTAGAGACAGGGAGTGACTGACTTAAAATATTCTAAAAAAAACCCTCTCTGGTACCAAAATAATTGCCAGTTAAAGTCCACCAGCTGCTTTCCACTGAACTTCTATTTTATAGATTGACCTTCTCTCCCTTCCTCTTGCCCCCTTAACCAGTTTATTTTATGTAGTTAGGATCACAAAGGATCCGACACTCTTGAGCTCCTTGTGGTGTGGCAGGCACATTTTTATGATCACTGAGTTGTCCCCTCGCTAGTCAATGTGACCGCTCACAGCCAGAGGCAGCCCAGGCACAACTGATGCCCCTTCAACCAGATTATTTTATGTATTTAGGATCACAAAGGATCCGACACTCTAGAGCTCCTTGCAGTGTGGCAGACAAATTTTGTACAATCCCTGAGTTGGCACCTCGTTAGACAATGTGACCGCTCACAGTCAGAGGCAGCCCAAGCTCAAATGATGCGGCCACTGTAGGTCCCCCACAGGTGAAGGCCGCAGCTACGCCTCAGTTACCTGAGTCCGCCTGGACAGGCTCCTCTCTGCTCACTCACAATGCCGCTCAGGTCTGTCACTCCTTCCCACTGTTCATCGGCTGCTTTCTCCTCAGATAGGGGACGTCAGGAAGAGGAGTCCTTTGTTAGATAGCTGTATGGCTGCAAATTGTGGCATTCTCAGGAGGACCACCTCACTTCTTACAGGACAGCCCCAAATGCCGGGGCAGTGTTATCCTTGCGACTGGGTAAGTCCTTCACCTCACTTCTTACAGGACAGCCCCAAATGCCGGGTCAGTGTTATCCCTGCGACCGGGTAAATATGAGCAGGTCTCGCTGACAGTGTCCTTTAGAATAAATTGTGGGCAGAGTTAGTAGATACCGGTGGTTGATAGATCCCAGGGTTGGCCCGCCGCACTCTCCAATTTGAAAGGTTCGCCAGGTACTCCTTGTAGTTCAAGAATCTTGGGCAGGGTATTGTTATACAGGTTTTCTCCAATTTTTATACTATTTTAAGTATTCCCCTTCTTGTTATACAATTAACATCGGGCACAGGGCATAGGAGCCAAAAGTTAAGCAGCCATGTCCCTGATTGGCCAGGCTCCGCCCCCAGAATTTGCAGGCTTTTATATTACATACATTAACATCCATCCACAGCAGTTCCAAAAAAAAAATCCAATTTCCAAATCATGAAAATGAACACATGATTGTTGGAAAACTATGACTCAGTGTAACGTATCTCTACAAGTGGGCTGTGCAGTCCAGTCAGTATTCTTATATGTTGAGGTCTCTCTGTATATACTAAAACATCAGACACATCCTGCTACAGTGTACTATAGTAGTAATCTACTCCGTAGATGCTAATAGAGACTGCAGCTGTATTAGGTCTGTTGGTTGTGACTTAAATTCTGTAATTAAAGTTGCTGTATCAGCAGCAATAGCAAGCTATTAAAAAAACAAACAAACAATATGTAACGGCACTTACTAAGAGCTCCTATGAAATGCAATCTGTAGCATCTCAGGAGTAGTCTGTGGACTTGGCTATCATTACTTCATCACACTTTCATTAAGCTTGTTTCAGGATACTACATACTTCAATGACTATTATTCCAACAGAAATTTTACCAAAATAATCAACGGGACAATTTAGACTATCTACAGCCAGTTCTAGGTTAGTAATAAGTTAATAAAGTCTAGTGCTAGCATCCAAATAGGCTTCTCATAACAATCTTACCCTTCTCAATTGTGAGTGAGTAGAAATACTGTGTGGAAGCCATTATGCTTCTCTTTAAACTTTGATGGCGAGAAGTACAGCTAGTAGTGTAGGAACCTACATTTTAAAGTGGAGTTGTACGCTGTGGTTTGTAGTGGGAGGGTGCATAGTGGGAGGGTGCATTTTCAGTCTTGTTGGGGAGAAGGTATCTGTTGGGTTGGAAGAATTCAGTGGGAGCACCTCATGGGTGAGTCACATTATTGTGAGTCTTAGAGACAGAGTTCTTTTGGAGAGTTATAATGAGAATATGGAATTTGTCTGTGTCATGGGAATGGGTGTTAAGGGTATCATGTAGGTAGATTCCAAAAGAGCTTTGCATGTAGAGGAATGGATGAGTGAAGTGGGTGAAAGCCAAGACATATTGGTGCCTCCATTTGTGAGTTATGGTTACAGCAGTCGTGATTACTAAAATTCATAACAGCTGGTAGTTTAAAGTATCACCAAGGAGCCCCAAATATATAGGGGATGATTATGCAAAACATTAAAATGTCACCATCTAGTGTTTTATATTAGCACCATGTAAAACCTGAGTGATTACAAGGTTTCCTCAGTATATATCAGCATTGGTACTCACTTTACATATATACCAGGTCGTAATTATCACAGCACATGTTTTATTTAATTTGTGGCTGAAATTAAAGCGCTATTACACAAAGATGGAAACATATGCTTTTTTAATGGTGTTGTTTATCAGGCCTTTTAATTTTATGACAAAATGGATAAAGTAATTATTTATGTCATTGTGTAACATGTCCTTTACCTTAGTAATCAACCCATATAGTTTTAATCTGCTTACTGATAGAATTTGGTATATGAGGAAAACTACAAGGTTTAAATTATATTAGAGTGGTAAAATAAAGACATTGAATAGAACCACATAAGACCCTGCAACTTGTTAGTATGGCTCCTTCTTTACATGTGTAGTTTTGTAAATGTTCCAGTTTATATTACTGATTAATGGATATTTTCATAGTCTAATTCCAACAACAAGTGAAATAAGGTTAACAGTGCGGGCTGCTCAGTATTCAGTAACATTCCTTACCTTATGCAAAAGAATTTAATTTGTTTTCCATTGATCCCCTAATTACAAAATTTGTTTAAAAAGCTGTTATATTATCTCTTTTTTGACACAATATGGCACAATTTTGTTATAATATTGAAAACCAAATAAGACAACTGCAGTTGGTAGCCTTTCAAAGAAACCACCCCTTTAAGATTAAATCAATCCTGTTTCAAGTTTATTCCCTTGCTTTCTGATGAAGACTCTAGGGGTGCATTTTGTTGAAAAATGGCTTTTTGATTGTTCTGAATTCCTTTGGATTAATATGCAGCTGTCATTGCTAGGCAAATCTGGGCTTTCTTTAATGTGCCTTTTTTCCCTTTCTTTTCCCCAGGCTGCAAGTGATGTCTACCTCTCTAGGAGAATCAGTCCATTCCTTTCTGGTTGGAGCTCGATACAACAGGTTAGCAGCAAAATATTAAATTATTTTTAATGTGTCCCATTTTAACCCTATAGATGACAGAAGGCTGCAACACATTGCAAAGCAACATATTGCATCCCTCAATAGCTACCAATGGGTTAAAATATTACAAAATGTTTTAAATAATTTCCCCTTCAAGGTTATTCAGAGCAAGATCAGAATATTATGTTTGACAATTTTATTTTTTTCTAAAATGTATGCATGCTCTCTGCTGTTAACATGAAATCCATTTTATTAGACTGTTAGAATTAATATTAGTTTCAGAACATTTTAATGACCAAATCTTTTTCACTAAATATATATTTACTATGAAATCTGTTTGACCTTGTGACATGAATTGTTAAAAAAAAAAACTCCTGTCCACTGTTATGTGAAATGATGTAATATAAGCATTACTTATCACTAACTTATACATGGCACTAAAAACAGGTTGAATTTTATAAGAAGAAAAAAAAGTGAATTTAATACCAGCTACATATTGTATTCACCATTGTGTTTGTTTTTCTTAATAAAAAACTATTTTTCTGGGATCACTTTGCAGATGGTACCTAGTAAATATCTCCATTTATATTACAGCAATATAAAAATACGTCAGCTACGGAATAACATGGCTCGTTTTGAAGTCCCTTTAAATGCCAACATATTTACATGCTGACATACACATAACTGGATCCAGTGTTATCTACCCATGCTGCCCTGACTGCTGCTCTATAATCTCAAGGGTCCTGATTAACAGTCTGGCAGGGAAGGTTTGATAATTACCCTCTCACTTGCCAGAGAGGCTACACTGCTGCCGCAAGCGTGTTATTATTTAATATGTGTGTGTAGACTCTCTCCTATGTAAGGGTTAATTATGAACTCTTCTCCTGCAGTGTGTTAGGCCCAGGGGATGATGAAGAAGGAGGCAGGATATCTTGGTTTTGTACAGAAGATTTATTTTATATTTAAATGTCAACAAGTAAAAATGTGCTTTTGACTTAAAAATGAGTGGCACTATTTTGGGACTGGAGTTTGTTGATGACACTATTGTGAATCTCATCATTTATATGAGGGCATTCCTATAGGACAGTCTCTTTATATGGTGAACAACTACAATCTACCTATGCTACTTTTGCAGTTTAGTTCTATATACATTTTTTTTTTTTAAAAGGACATGGAAAGCTAACTTTTTTGTAGCCTGTATATAAAATAACTTTAGTTATTAAAATATTTTTTTGGAAGAAAAAAAGTAAAAAGGCAATTTTAAATCAACCACTAATATGTATATCTACATCAGCATTATTGGACAACAGAAACAAGCCTCAGAAAGCATAAAGAATATGCTTATCTAGCAGAGTTACAGCAATACATTTTAGCTGTAGTTAAGCTTTCCATTTTAGTCGGTATTTATTCTATTGTTCTTTTTATCATTATTATATGCTTGCAATGTGCCATCATGGTCTGTAGTAGTAAAAGATAGTACAATATGTAAAAAAAAAAAATTGTTTGTGGGTACACTAGGACAACAGAATTTGAGGTACTACATTTAAGAGAATTAATACGTTTATGGGTAGTAGTACCAAAACCATGAAGGATTTGACTTTTCCATAATACTCTCACAATTCAGTTTTACTAGATAGATATTTACTAAAATGTGAAGAGATATTTCTGTATTAGTAAACAGTCTTTATAGAGTAGCCGATTGGTGATTTTTCTGTTTGTTTGTTTTTTGAGAGGTCTCCATATTTTTTTTTAATTTAGGCTACTGAAATACAAATTTTCATACAGTAGCACAAATGAACAAAAACATAAATATGTTTTACTATTGTCTAGTTTAAAAATATCTAGCTGTATATGATAGATTTAGAAAATATGTATTGCAATCTATAGCCTGCTTTAACAACACATTTTTTAGTCTGAATTTATCCCTTTAAGACCAATGTAATATTCCCATTACTTTGTACACTGGAGAATAGAGCTTTTCAATTGAAAACAATTTAGCTGGTACAGAAACATGATGAAATATGTAGGCATATCTTATTTTTGCATTTCCTTTAATGGATACAATCCTATAATAACTGCATTCTCATATTACTAGAGGTTATACCAGAGCAGCTTTATGACAACTAATATAAGTCTAAGATGAGATTACTAGACTATGGAAGAATAATGCAGCAAGTATCTTTTTACAGCCCACACTTACTTGCTGATAGTCAGACCAGATGGATGGAGAGCAGGCAGAATCACAATGCTCCCAGACACAAATAGATACAATATAGGCACCATGGAGGTGAAGATGACTTTTTTCATTCTTCAGACATGACATTAGATTATCTGAAGAAACGTGTCACTGTCATTTTCCCTGTGTTGTCCTGAGGGACAGAATTCATAAGACGTTCTAATACTCAGTACAGAAATATTTATCACAAATGAACAGCAATACAATAAAACCTTCTATGTTTTACAAAATACAAACAACACAATCAAAACTAGGTAAAGAAATCTGTATCTTCAACAAATAAAGGAATAAAGAAATAAAGTAATGAATTAATAAATGTAACTTTTATTCAGTAGCTTTTGTTAAAATTAAACAGGGGGAGACGAGGGTGATAGTTATCTACATATTCAATTTGACAATAAAGATTTTTTTACAGATAATGTAGATACTTATAGAAATTTCAGAAATTCGGGGTCACCACCCAATATAACCTTCTTAATCACAATTAGATATATACTGCTACAAATCGGGGGGATTTTATTATTATTATTATTATTATACTTTATATAGCGCCAACATATTCTACAGTGCGTCCAAATGTACAATTAATTTAAGTAAAACAATGAGAAAAAAACAAACTTGTAAGAGACAAGACAAAATTTCACAAAAACATAAAGGAGGCATTGAGGGGCCTATTCCCAAGGGAACTTACAATGTAGAAGAGTAGGAGGATGAGAAACAGGAGGGGAGGACTGCAAGAGTGAGAATTATGTTAATACAGAGTTAGATAAGGGCAATTAATAGGTAAGTGGAATTACTTGTTACTGAGTTGGGTGGTAGGCTTCCCTGAACAAAAATGTCTTCAGGAAGGGTTTCAGAGAAGGCAAATTTGGGGAAAGTCTGACAGCTTGAGGGAGATCATTCCAGAGGGTAGGTGCTGCATGAAAGAAGTCCTGTAGTCTAGCATGGGAAAAGGTGATAATCAAAGATGCGAGGAGCAGGTCATTGTTGGATCTTAGTGGGTGGAAAGTATATTTGTTGATTAGTGAGGATACATAACAGGGAGCTGTGTTGGTAAGGGCTTTGTAGGTCAGGTTGATAATTTTGAATTTAATTCTGCTTTGAATGTGGAGCCAATAAAGGGACTGACAGAGAGGTGAAGTAGATACAGAGCCTCAGAAAAAAGTGGATAATCCTGGCAGATGCATTTAAGATGGATTGAAGGGGGCGAGAGTCAGGAGAGAGGGAGGCTAGTGAGAATGTTATTGCAGTAGTCAAGTCAGGAAATTACAAGGGAGTGGATTATTTGCTTTGTGGTGTCAGGATTCAGAAAAGGCTGAATTTTGGAAATATTGCATAGGTGATTGCGGCAAGATGAAGAAAGCGATTGGCTGTAGGGGATGAAGGACAGAATTAAGTCAAGTGTAACTCTGAGGCAGCAAACTCTGGGTGATGGGGAGAAAGTGATGCAATTGACAAGGATAGAAAGTCAGAAATCGGAGTAAAGCTAGAGGGGGGGATTAGAAGGAGCTCAGTCTTGGACATGTTAATCTTTAGGTGATGAGAGGCCATCCAGGAAGAAATGATGGATATGCAGTCACTGAAGTGAGAAAGGACAGAGGGAGAGAGAGCTGGGGTGAAGAGGTAGATCTGGGAGTCATCAGCATAGAGGTGATATTTAAAGCCATAGCTGTTGATATGTTTACCCAGTGAAGAAATATAAAGGGAAAAGAGTAGATGACCCAGGACAGATCCTTGCAGTACTCCAAAAGACAGAAGCATTGAAGAGGAGGAGTCACCAGCAAATGACACAGAAAAGGACCAGTAACTAAGAAAGATAAATAGTGAATAAAAGAGAAAGCAGTGTCACAGAGGCTAGCAGTCATAAGCTAATAGTACCAAAAATAAAAAAGAGAAAGATATCCACAATATTGGTGGATATCAAAGAATGACAAGGCTGCACTCAATCAAAAAGTATTTATTTATACATCTTAACAAGCCCAAGAAAACCACCACAAAAAAACCCTAGAGTGAGAAAAACAAATAAACACATGAGCCAGTATAAACAATCCTAAATTATTCTCATATATCAATTTATAAGGCAAATATTGGAGAGCCAAAATTAGAGCACATAAGTGTACAAGAAACGCTCTGAAGGCTCAATAAGAAACATTCTGCAACAGTTCCTTTTGTGTATCCATAAATTGCAGCTGACAATTATATAAATATATTTATAATAAATAGGCTCCTGGTATCCAGTTATATTAAAGTCGCAAACCACCATCTGGTGGAGGACAGCATGTATCCTGATTAAACAACTTAGGCCTCGCTTCCATTGAGTCGTAATTCAGTTTGCGTGCACTCGCAAACCGATAAATATGCTGTCGGAAGCAATATAGTTTATCGACTGTTTCCAATGGCGCATTATACCTCAATATCGGCAGCCGGACTTCGGCTGCCGAAAAGATCTTCGCGTCCCTTAGATTTGGGGACTAAGTTGTTTAATCAGGATACATGCTGTCCTCCACCAACTGGTGGTTTCCCCCTTTTATATAACTGGATACCAGGAGCGTGTTTATACACTTAGGCCTAGATTTAGAGTTTTGTCGGTAACGACCCGCGTAGCTAACGCCGGCTTTTTTCTGGCCGCACCATAAAAATAACTCTGGTATTGAGAGTCCACAAAAAGGCTGCGTTAGGCTCCAAAAAAGGAGCGTAGAGCATTTTTAATGCAGCTTCAACTCTCGATACCAGAGTTGCTTACGCAAGCGGCCAGCCTCAAAAACGTGCTCGTGCACGATTCCCCCATAGAAAACAATGGGGCTGTTTGAGCTGAAAAAAAATCTAACACCTGCAAAAAAGCCGCGTTCAGCTCCTAATGCAGCTACATTGTTTCCTATGGGGAAACACTTCCTACGTCTGCACCTAACACCCTAACATGTACCCCGAGTCTAAACACCCCTAGCCTTACACTTATTAACCCCTAATCTGCCGCCCCCGCTATCGCTGACCCCTGCATATTATTTTTAACCCCTAATCTGCCGCTCCGTAAACCGCCGCTATTTACATTATCCTTATGTACCCCTAATCTGGTGCCCCTAACACCGCCGACCCCTATATTATATTTATTAACCCCTAATCTGCCCCCCTCAACGTCGCCTCCACCTGCCTACATTTATTAACCCCTAATCTGCCGAGCGGACCTGAGCACTACTATAATAAAGTTATTAACCCCTAATCCGCATCACTAACCCTATAATAAATAGTATTAACCCCTAATCTGCCCTCCCTAACATCGCCGACACCTAACTTCAAACATTAACCCCTAATCTGCTGACCGGAGCTCACCGCTACTATAATAAATGTATTAACCCCTAAAGCTAAGTCTAACCCTAACACTAACACCCCCCTAAATTAAATATAATTTTAATCTAACCAAATTAATTAACTCTTATTAAATAAATTATTCCTATTTAAAGATAAATACTTACCTGTAAAATAAACCCTAATATAGCTACAATATAAATTATAATTATATTATAGCTATTTTAGGATTAATATTTATTTTACAGGCAACTTTGTAATTATTTTAACCAGGTACAATAGCTATTAAATAGTTAAGAACTATTTAATAGTTACCTAGTTAAAATAATAACAAAATTACCTGTAAAATAAATCCTAACCTAAGTTACAATTAAACCTAACACTACACTATCAATAAATTAATTAAATAAAATACCTATAATTATCTACAATTAAACCTACCACTACACTATCAATAAATAAATTAAATACAATACCTACAAATAACTACAATGAAATAAACTATCTAAAGTACAAAAAATAAAAAAATATTTACAAACATAGGAAAAATATTACAACAATTTTAAACTAATTACACCTACTCTAAGCCCCCTAATAAAATAACAAAGACCCCCAAAATAACAAAATGCCCTACCCTATTCTAAATTACTACATTTCAAAGCTTTTTTACCTTACCAGCCCTGAACAGGGCCCTTTGCGGGGCATGCCCCAAGAAATTCAGCTCTTTTGCCTGTAAAAAAAAACATACAATACCCCCCCAACATTACAACCCACCACCCACATACCCCTAATCTAACCCAAACCCCCCCTTAAATAAACCTAACACTAAGCCCCTGAAGATCTTCCTACCTTGTCTTCACCCTACCAGGTTCACCGATCCATCCTGAAGAGCTCCTCCGATGTCCTGATCCAAGCTTAAGCGGGGGGCTGAAGAGGTCCATGATCCGGCTGAAGTCTTCATCCAAGCGGGAGCTGAAGAGGTCCATGATCCAGATGAAGTCTTCATCCAAGCGGGAGCTGAAGAGGTCCATGATCCGGATGAAGTCTTCTATCAACAGCATCTTCAATCTTCTTTCTTCCGGATCCATCTTGCAGACCTCCGACGCGGAACATCCTCTTCTCCCGACGCCTACTAACCGAATGACGGTTCCTTTAAGGGACGTCATCCAAGATGGCGTCCCTCGAATTCCGATTGGCTGATAGGATTCTATCAGCCAATCGGAATTAAGGTAGGAATATTCTGATTGGCTGATGGAATCAGCCAATCAGAATCAAGTTCAATCCGATTGGCTGATCCGATCAGCCAATCAGATTGAGCTTGCATTCTATTGGCTGTTCCGATCAGCTAATAGAATGCGAGCTCAATCTGATTGGCTGATTGGATCAGCCAATCGGATTGATCTTGATTCTGATTGGCTGATTCCATCAGCCAATCAGAATATTCCTACCTTAATTCCGATTGGCTGATAGAATCCTATCAGCCAATCGGAATTCGAGGGACACCATCTTGGATGACGTCCCTTAAAGGAACCGTCATTCTGCTAGTAGGCGTCGGGAGAAGAGGATGTTCCGCATCCGGAAGAAAGAAGATTGAAGATGCCGTTGATAGAAGACTTCATCCGGATCATGGATCTCTTCAGCTCCCGCTTGGATGAAGACTTCAGCCGGATCATGGACCTCTTCAGCCCCCCGCTTGGGCTTGGATCAGGACATCGGAGGAGCTCTTCAGGACGGATCGGTGAACCTGGTAGGGTGAAGACAAGGTAGGAAGATCTTCAGGGGCTTAGTGTTAGGTTTATTTAAGGGGGGTTTGGATTAGATTAGGGGTATGTGGGTGGTGGGTTGTAATGTTGGGGGGGGGGTATTGTATGTTTTTTTTACAGGCAAAAGAGCTGAATTTCTTGGGGCATGCCCCGCAAAGGGCCCTGTTCAGGGCTGGTAAGGTAAAAGAGCTTTGAAATGTAGTAATTTAGAATAGGGTAGGGCATTTTGTTATTTTGGGGGTCTTTGTTATTTTATTAGGGGGCTTAGAGTAGGTGTAATTAGTTTAAAATTGTTGTAATATTTTTCTTATGTTTGTAAATATTTTTTTATTTTTTGTAACTTAGTTCTTTTTTATTTTTTGTACTTTAGATAGTTTATTTCATTGTAGTTATTTGTAGGTATTGTATTTAATTTATTTATTGATAGTGTAGTGGTAGGTTTAATTGTAGATAATTATAGGTATTTTATTTAATTAATTTATTGATAGTGTAGTGTTAGGTTTAATTGTAACTTAGGTTAGGATTTATTTTACAGGTAAATTTGTAATTATTTTAACTATTTTAGCTATTAAATAGTTCTTAACTATTAAATAGCTATTGTAACATAGTAACATAGTAACATAGTAGATAAGGTTGAAAAAAGACTGAAGTCCATCGAGTTCAACCTATACAAATCTAAAATACTTACAAAAAGCTCCAGTTAAGCTTAAATAACCCCATTAAAATGTGACCCATTTAATACTAGCAATCATATCCATGAATTTTGTTTATATACAGAAATTTATCCAGACTATTTTTAAATGTATCTATGGTATTGGCATTCACTACCTCCTTTGGTAATGAGTTCCACAATTTTATTGCTCTTACAGTGAAAAAACGTTTCCGTTGCAGGAGATTAAATCTCCTTTCCTCCAACCTTAAATTATGACCTCTTGTCAGAACCAATTTTCTTGGAATAAAAAGAGCTTCTGCCATCTCTGTATATGGGCCTTGAATATATTTATATAAAGTAATCATGTCACCTCTCAAGCGCCTTTTTTCTAAAGAGAACAGACCCAGTTTGGCTAGCCTCTCCTCATAGGTTAATTTCTCCAATCCCCTTATTAGCTTTGTGGCCCTTCTCTGAACTTTTTCTAGTTCTGCAATATCTTTTTTAGCAATCGGTCCCCAGAACTGCACTCCAAACTCAAGGTGAGGTCTTACCAGGGCTTTATATAATGACAGAATTATGCTTTCCTCCCTTGAATCAATGCCTCTTTTAATACATGCTAGTATCTTATTAGCCTTTGAAGCCGCTGCCCTGCATTGTGCACTCATCTTTAGCTTGTTATCTATTACTACTCCCAAATCCCTTTCCTCCTGTGTTTGGCTAAGTCTTGTCCCATTTAAAAAATACATAGCCTGCTTATTTTTACTTCCAAAATGTAGAACCTTACATTTTTCCGTATTAAATCTCATTTTCCATTCACTTGCCCATAGTTCTAATTTTAGCAAATCCCTTTGCAAAGAGAGTTCATCCTGCTCTGACCTAATGACCTTACTTAACTTAGTATCATCTGCAAAAATAGAGATGTCGCTATTTAATCCTTGCTCCAAGTCATTTATAAAAATATTAAAAAGAACAGGGCCCAGTACTGATCCCTGGGGGACGCCACTGATTACCTTTGTCCAATCTGAGTATGATCCATTTACTGCTACTCGTTGCTCCCTATCTTTTATCCAGTTATTTATCCATGAGCTAACATTTTCAGCTATTCCCAGTCCCTTAATTTTGTGCATTAATCTCTCATGTGGCACTGTATCAAATGCCTTTGCAAAATCTAAGTATATCACATCAACTGATTCCCCTTTATCTATATTTTTACTTACTTCCTCGTAGAATCTAATTAGATTAGTTTGACATGATCTATTTCTCCTAAAGCCATGCTGATTAGAACTCATAATCTTGTTTACACGAATATGCTCATCAATATAATCCCTTATAATCCCTTCAAATATCTTCCCCACTATTGATGTCAGACTAACTGGTCTATAGCTTCCTGGATCATCCCTGCTTCCCTTTTTGAAGAGTGGCACCACATCAGCTTTACGCCAATCCTGGGGTACCATGCCTGAGGATAATGAGTCTTGAAAAATTAAGAGTAAAGGTTTGTCTATAACAGTGCTAAGTTCCCTTAACACCCTTGGGTGTATTCCATCTGGGCCTGGAGTTTTATTTACCTTAATATTTTTTAGTTTTTTCCTGATATCCTCTAAACAAAACCCAGTTAGTGGTATGGACTGGCATGTTCTATTCTGTTCCAAAGTATCATTCAATGGTTCCTCTCTTGTGTATACTGAAGAAAAAAACTGGTTTAGTACCTCAGCCTTCTCCCTGTCATTATTTATCATGCTACCCTCCACACATTTTAATGTACCTATATTATCCTTCTTAGATTTTTTGCTATTTATGTACTTAAAGAACCTTTTAGGGTTAGACTTAGAATCCTTGGCAATTAATTTTTCATATTCAATTTTGGCTAATTTGATTGCTTTTTTGCATGCTTTGTTACATTCCTTATAAATATTGTATGCTGAGTCTGTACTATTTTCTTTTAATAATTTAAATGCCCTACGTTTTTTCCTAATTTCTTTTAACACATTTATATTTAGCCATAACGGCTTATTTTTTTTATTTTTATTTTTATAACCATATGGTATGTATTGATATGTATATTTATTTAACAAATTTTTAAATATTATCCATTTATCCTCTGTATTTTTATTAGAAAATACATTGTCCCAATTTATATTATTTAATGATTTCCTTAAATCGTTGAATTTTGCTTTCTTGAAATTAAAAGTCTTAGTTAAGCCTGTATTGTACCTGGTGAAAATAATTACAAAGTTGCCTGTAAAATAAATATTAATCCTAAAATAGCTACAATGTAATTATTCGTTATATTGTAGCTATATTAGGGTTTATTTTACAGGTAAGTATTTATCTTTAAATAGGAATAATTTATTTAATAAGAGTTAATTAATTTCGTTAGATTAAAATTATATTTAACTTAGGGGGGTGTTAGCGTTAGGGTTAGACTTAGCTTTAGGGGTTAATACATTTATTAGAATAGCGGTGAGCTCCGGTCGGCAGATTAGGGGTTAATAATTGAATTTAGGTGTTGGCCATGTTAGGGAGGGCAGATTAGGGGTTAATACTATTTATTATAGGGTTAGTGAGGCGGATTAGGGGTTAATAACTTTATTATAGTAGCGGTGCGGTCCGCTCGGCAGATTAGGGGTTAATAAGTGTAGGCAGGTGGAGGCGACGTTGTGGGGGGCAGATTAGGGGTTAATAAATATAATATAGGGGTCGGCGGTGTTAGGGGCAGCAGATTAGGGGTACATAGCTATAATGTAGGTGGCGGCGCTTTGCGGTCGGCAGATTAGGGGTTAATTATTGTAGGTAGCTGGCGGCGACGTTGTGGGGGGCAGATTAGGGGTTAATAAATATAATACAGGGGTCGGCGGTGTTAGGGGCAGCAGTTTAGGGGTACATAAGTATAACGTAGGTGGCGGTCGGCAGATTAGGGGTTAAAAAAATTGAATCGAGTGGCGGCGATGTGGGGGGCCTCAGTTTAGGGCTACATAGGTAGTTTATGGGTGTTAGTGTACTTTAGAGTACAGTAGTTAAGAGCTTTATGAACCGGCGTTAGCCCAGAAAGCTCTTAACTACTGACTTTTTTCTGCGGCTGGAGTTTTGTCGTTAGATTTCTAACGCTCACTTCAGCCACGACTCTAAATACCGGAGTTAGAAAGATCCCATTGAAAAGATAGGATACGCAATTGACGTAAGGGGATCTGCGGTATGGAAAAGTCGTGGCTGAAAAGTGAGCGTTAGACCCTATTTTGAGTGACTCCAAATACCGGAGTTAGCCTAAAACCAGCGTTAGGAGCCTCTAACGCTGGTTTTCACGGCTAACGCCAAACTCCAAATCTAGGCCTTAGTGTTCCTAGGACTGAAGCAGAAAGAATTATTTCTCACTTTTGGTCAAAGTATTGGATATCTGAAAACGCAAGCTTGTTTCTTTACATATAATTGTCAGCTGAAATATATAGATACACAAAAGGAACTGTTGCAGAATGTTTCTTATTGGGCCTTCAGAGTGTGTCTTCTACAGTTATGTGCTCTTATTTTGGCCCTCAATATTTGCCTTATAAATTGATATATGAGAATCATTTTTACAATGATTGTTTAGACTGGCTCATGTGTTTTTGTTTGTTTTTTAAGCTTGTTAAGATGTATAAATAAATACTTTTTGATTAAGGATTTCCCAAGTGCAGTTTTGTCATTCTTTGATATTCACCAATATTGTGGATATCTTTCTCTTTTTGATTTTGGAATTTCTAATTTACCCCTAGGGGCCAATTTATCAAGTTTCGGATGGACATGATCTGCTGTAGCAGATCATGTCCGCCCGACATTGCTAAATGCCAACAGCGTATAGCAGGGGTGTCAATCATCCCGATCGTATCAGATTGGGATGATTGCTGCCTGCCGCCTCAGAGGTGGTGGAAAAGTTAAGGAGCAGCTTGATAATTCGGCCCCCAATTATCATGTTTCTTCATTCTCTTGATATCTTTATTTGAAAAGCTTAGAAGCCGGCCCATTTTTAGTTCAGCACCTGGTAGCGCTTACTGATTGGTGGCTAAATGTAGCCACCAATCAGCAAGTGCTACCCAGGGTACTGAACCAAAAATGGGCCAGCTCCTAAACTTACATTTATGCTTTTCAAATAAAGATAACAAGAAACCAAAGAATATTTGCTAATAGAAGTAATTTAGAAAGTTGCTTAAAATTGCATGCTCCATCTGAATCATGAAATTTTGTTTCATATCTCTTTAAGTACATTTCCATATATTTAAAAGACAAATTAAATGATCTGGAGATTGAACCAAGAACCTTGACAACACAAGACTCATCAAGAGTAATCTGGATTACTGGTTGTCAATTGTATAAATGAGCATATATGGTAGAGAGCTAGATGTATCGGATGAAAATCTGAATGTTTGTATGATTATATGTGATATCATTTTCTAGTATAAAATTGAGTGTCATATTATGAAATAATGTATATTATAAACTGTTATAACGAGATCAGGTCATTTTCTGTTGTACATTTTGTTAATGTTTCTGCTTTTAAAGATTAAAATATTATGTCAATTATATTGAGCATATAAAATATTATTAATGGTTTAAGAAAAAGGATAATGCTATTTTGATTATTTTGATACACACTTAAATGATTTACGACACTGCTGATTTACGAGACACTACAATGCTGCCTTATCAATTAGTGGGGACAGTCCATGTTAAAGATCCAATGGGGGGGGGGGGGTGAGTGCTGTGTACTGAAATTGAAATAGTATTTCACAATTTATGTTATATGTTTAAAGGGACAGTCAAGTCCAAAAAAACCTTTAATTTTTCAAATAGGGCATGTAATTTTAAACAACTTTCCAATTTACTTTTATCAACAATTTTGTTCTGTTCTCTTGGTATTCTAGTTGAAAGCAAAACTAGGAAGGCACATATGATAATTTCTAAGTCCTTGAAGACCGCCTCTATTTTATTTACTTTTCACAGCAGGGGAGAGCAAGCTCATGTAGGCCATATAGATTGCATTGTGATCACGCCCGTGGCTAGTGGCAGACACTGCACTAATTGGCTAAAATGCAAGTCAATAGATAATAACTAGGGTTGCCAGGTGACCTCCACAAAAAAACTGGACACCCAACAAATAAACAGGGGTGAGTATGCGTGTGTATATATATATATATATATATATATATATATATATTTGTGTGTGTGTATATATATATATATATATATATATATATATATATACTGTGTGTGTATATAAAATATACTGTGTGTGTATGTATGTATATACTGTGTATATATATATATATATATATATATATACACACACACACACAAACACTTTTGAGGGTGATGTTGCTTTTTAAGTTGTTGTGTGAATGTGATATGTACTACAAACACATACCTCATGGATGGTGATGAGGTGAACTGTTTCCAAAATCAGACTTGAAGTTGAACCTTCTTAAATATCCCAGTGGCTAGCAGGCAGGCAGGCTGCAAGTTTACACACAGTCTACCACAGTAGCTGGCTTGCACTCACTCTTCTTAGCCAGCTGAGCCAGATAATTACCCACTAACACTGTAGTAAACTTTGATGACAGTCTGACTGAAAGAGTGACACACGCTGAGTCTCTCCGCCCTCACTAAGTTCAAAAAGCATGTGCGCCTGCGCCGCACAGGTCTACAAAGTTTTACGTCCTTTGATCATGTGATGACGCGTGTATGCGTGTCACACAAAGATTACGCTTGACACTACCCCGGCCAGCAAAGCACACCACCTGACCTGGCTGTCACCTTACCGATGCGATACCACCAAACATTCAGAAGCATGGGCGGCACACACACAGCAAAGCCGCTTAGCCTAAGCATTACAAATAAAGTTAGGTGTAAAGTGTCTGAGTAATCACTGCTGGTGATGATCAAGAAAAAAAAAAAAAAAAACACAAACAATTCTGTCCGGTTTTCTTCCATAGACTTTACCGGGCAGAATTCTAGAATACCGGACTGTCCGGTCTAATACCGGACACCTGGCAACCCTAATAATAACTAAAAGTCATGTGATTAGGGACGGTCAGAAGATGCTTAGATACAAGTTAGTCACAGAAATAAAAAGTGTATTAATATAACAGTGTTGGTTTTGCAAAACTGGGGAATGGGTAATAAAGGGATTATCTATCTTTTTATACAACAAAAATTCTGGTGTTGACTGTCCCTTTAAGGCAAAAGCTGAACTACTTAAAAAAAAGTTTTGAAGCCTTGATCCTGCAGGATGAGGTTAATTACTTTCATGTTTTAATTGGCTTCCTTGTTCATAAATGCAACCATTTATTATCATTAATTAATATATTTCTCCCTAACTATCTGAATATCAAATCATATATGTTGATTAACAGTATGCATAAATGTCTTAATACTATAAATACCTTAATAGGAATGTTTTATATATAAAGAAAGAGAGCTCATTCTAAACTATATACAGTTACATTTAAACCATTAACCCCATTTCCATATACCATAAAACTATATAGGAACTTGAATGTTATTTGTAAATATTTCAAGTATATTCCAATCAAAAGAAACTGTAGAATCAATTTGAAAAACATTTGAATTAGAAAATAGCATAGCAGAAAAACTGAGTTAAACTACAAGAAAAAAAAAATCTAGATGCCTTTCGGTGAAGCAAAAAGATACAAGGCCGTGACAAAAGTAAACAATGAGAGATAATTAATTCTCTATTGATGAATGCTGCCTAATATATATGAATGCAGTTTTTTCACTTAACCAATAATATGAATTCATGACAAATGTGATTAATAATTGCATGCCAGTTTGATTAATTGCAGTCAATAATGAATTTTAATGTTTGTATTTAGTTTGTGCACACATTTTTATACATGACAAGTTTGATTTAAACTTAATTTTTTTTTTTTTAAGAATGTATTTATTAACATGTAAATAAAGTATGTACAAGAATTTAATATTAACAAAAGTTGTGCAAACAGCCAACATATGCAACGGGAAATAAGCAAACATCGGTTTTCAACACATCAAGGTACAGAATTTCAAGAATTAAAAAAAAAAAACTTTGACAACCTGATGATTTATTAGAATAACATCGTTGAATTTTCCCCTTGTAGGTTCAGAGAGCATTTAAAAAAATATATAGATAAATTCTTATTGAGACAATGTTGGAATGTTTTTAATTTCCCACTGTATTGTCCCAGGTTACAATTTTTTGTTATGTTGCCTCTTCATTGCGGAACATCTAGCTGTTTATGAATGACAGTTATATGGCTTCTTTCTATTGTAGTTTTTTTTGTATGCATGTTACGTATATTTGCACTCTTACAAGTGGATTTTGTATAAATATATTTTTAAAAATTGCTATTGCCCTCCAGATACATAAGAGATCTCAAAATGATTCCAAAAACATGTTAAAATATCTAGTCTAGTCAAAATTGAACTTTCATGATTGAGATAGGGCATAGTCATTTTAAACAACTTTCCAATTTACTTTTATCATCAAATTTGCTTTTTTTTCTCTTCGTATTCGTAGTTGAAAGCTAAACCTAGATAGGCTCATGTGCTAATTGCTAAGCCCTTTAAGGCCACCTCTTATCTGAATGCATTTGACAGTTTTTTTTACAGCTAGAGGTAAGTTCATGCGTGCCATATAGATAACATTGTGCTCACAGAGTTACTTATGAGAGGGCACTGATTGGCTAAAATACAAGTCTGTCAAATGAACTGAAATAAGGGGGCAGTCTGCAGGGGCTTTGATATAAGGTAATCACAGAGGTAAAAAGTATATTAATATAACCATGTTGGTTATGCAAAACTGGGGAATCGGTAATAAAGGGATTATCTATCTTTTTAAACAATAAAAATTCTGGAGTAGACTGTCCCTTTAACCATATTGTTTTTTGCAATAATTGCTGTACATATAAAATTACATCAATGTCCATTTAATTATCTACAGAATAATTGATATACTTTTGACAAGAAATGGAATACCTAAGACCAACATCTGCTGAATCTGTATTAAATCTGTTCAGAAGTTTAGAAATCACAGATCACAGTCCCAAAATCATCTCCATACTAATACTGTTATATGAATTTTCTTCAATGTTTTATGGTTTGTAATAACTAACATTCCAGGATGAACTAGTAAATGTTAGATAATTTCCTCAACCCAAACCAGTGTTTAATACTTGAAAACCTTCATTTATAACATGAGCTTGCTTCAAATTTAATATATGGCTTCACTTAATTGCATCTATAAAAATAGGTCAAATGGGGCCCAAAATTAAGCTTTAGAGTAGTGAAGACTTTGCAATATGGGGGGCTGATAGTTTAGGGGTTAATAGTGTAGTGGATATTGTGAGATGTTGATGCTTGGCGGTTTAGTAGTTAATAGTGTAGTGGAGACTTTGCGGTGGGCTCTGTGGTGGTTTAGGGATTATTAGAGTAGGGGTCTTATGGTGATTAGAGTTAGCGCAAAAGTAGGGTGATTTTTTCCACTTTATTTTTCTCCATTGACTTCTATAGGGGAATAGGTTATTGTGCGCACAATATTGTAAGTTCAGCTTTTTGCGCGTCGGGTTAGTGCTGGAGCGATAACTTTTTATTTTCAACTCATAATACCAGCACAACCCGACACATGCAAAAAGTTTACTTCTAGAAGAGTTAGCCCTCTAGCAAAAGCGCTAGTTAGCACTCCACCTGTAATCTAGCCCTGTGTTATGTAAAATAATAAAATAATAATAATAATAACTCTGAAAACAAGTGCTACAGGTGCAAAAAATCTTGCTATATATATTTTATACATTATTAGATTGCATACACAGCAGGTATAAATAAATATATATTCTCCGCATGGTGTGTGCCAATGGTGTTGGTGTTAGCGGGAGTGATTACATGGTGTGCGGGGTTTGGAAGCTGTAAACTATGATAAGATATATATATATATATATATAGTGTATATATATATATATATATATATATATATATATATATATATATATACACACACACACACACATATATCTTGTATAGCTATTCACTATGCTTTTGGTCATGGTTTTGCACATTTCAGAAAGGTCAGATAGACACCGAAAAGTCATGTATTTTTACACCTGTTATGTTTTATTACATTCAGTGGGTGCTTCTCTCTTGTGATGTGGATCTAATATGGTAGCACCCTGGGAGCTGATTTTTTGAATAGTGAGTGCATATCCTGTGGGATTGTATAAATAGTTATTTCTGAAGCATACATCATCAACAGCTTCCAGTTTGGGTACTAGGTCCAGGAGGTCTTTGTTGGCATTAAAAAAAACTACACACACCAAAAAAGTATACGTTACAAATTCCCTGATTGTTTAAGGGGGGTTCTAGGACGCATCCCTACTCAAAAAGGATGATTTTTCTGGAGTCATACTGAAGTAATCGATGACTCCAGACTAGTCATCAGAAGCCACCCTGAAGTATGCCCACAGGCCAAAATATTTAAATGAGATTACTCTAGAGTCATTCACTGGCAGTTAATGCTTGTGAAGTAATCAGTAAGGTAATCTGCTAATCATTCTGAAGTCATCACCCAGAATTTTATAAGCTGATGACGTTACAAGCCTGATGATCTCCAATGATGTGCAAAAATTATTCAAAAACAATATTGCACAAAAAAGTTTCAAGGGCTTAAACATATGAGGTCTCAGGTGTTAGAAAAAAAAAGCAGGCAAAGGGCTTTTACATAGACCTACATACATATACATGTCTAAATGTGGATATGTATGCATATATATATATATATATATATATATATATATATATATATATATATATATATATATATATATATATATATATATATATATATATGTGTGTATTTAAATGTGTAGATATGTATTTACAGACATACATACACATATAAACACATAAATACATACAGTGCCCTCCACTAATATTGACATCATTGGTAAATATGAGCAAAGAAGGCTGTGAAAATTGTCTTTATTGTTTAACATTTTGAATTTTTATTAAAAAAATACAAATACAAATGGTTTGTGTGGCCAAATTATCTCCACGCATCACAGATGGAGAATTGCAGAAGTAAGTTGTGCCTTGGGGTCGAAAAGTCTCCAAAACTACAATTCGATGTGACCTACATCACCAGATTTCAAGAAAAAAGCCTCTACTCTCACCCAAAAACAAACTCAAGCGTCTTTAGTTTGTCAGACACTACTGTGACTTCAAATAGGATCGGAAAAGTACCTCACGCCCATGGTTAAATATGGGGGTGGCTCTTAAATGTTTTTTCTGCCAAAGGACCTTCAAATTTTGTTAGGATACATGACATTCATGATTCAAAACAAAAATGATTTACTGACATCAAAATCAAGATCCTGCCATGGCCATCACAGTCCACTGACTTTAACCTCATAGAAAACCTGTGGGGTGAACTGAAGAGGAGACTCCACCAGCTTCAACTTCACAATTTAAAGGATCTGGAGAGATTCTGTATGGAGGAATGGTCTCAGATCCCTTGTCATGTATTTTCCATCCTCATCAGGCATTATAGGAGAAGAATCAGAGCTGTTATGTTAGCAGAGGCGTAACTAGAAACCACAGGGCCCAGGTGCAAGAATCTAAGAAGGGCCCCCCACCCCCTAAAAAAGTGAATTTGATACATATCTTTTTTTTTTACAATTAACACAGAAAAAAAATGTGAATCAGATTACATGTCTACAAAAGGAGGTACCCTGTGCCCACAGTCTGTGAGATGGTCTGACCCCTTACTACTGTATATAGTGACACTGTTTAACACACCAGTACTGTATATAGTGAGTCAGTGACACAGTCTGTAATCTGCCGGTGAGATGGCTGGCCTGACCCTATCCGCCCCAGTACTTTATAAAGTGACCACAGTAGTCTGTGACATGGTCCAGCCCCCGTACTGTATATAATGGTACTGTATAGACTATAACTGTTTACCCCCTGCCCTCCCCCCATGCTGTAGTAACAAGGTCTGTAATTTGCTGGTTCCACATACATACATACACACACACACACAAACACCAATAGGTAAAACAGAAACACTAACTCCTGTAGTCAGAGACACTAGTGAAGCATCATGTCACACTCACATGATATCAGTGCAGGCAGTGGCAGGTCAACAGTTTTGTTTTTTTTTAAGCTGGGCCACTTGGGGGCCCAGTCGCAATTGCGGCCTCTGCATCCCCTGTAGTTTCACCCCTGTATGTTGGCAAAGGGAAGAAACGCAAAGTATTGACTAAACGGGTGTTAATAATTGTAGCACACATACATTTAACAAATATATATATATTTTATAAAAATGTGTTGTGTTTGCAATTGTTTGATATCCATGAGAGCAGAGTATTGTTGTGCATTATTTGAACAAAAGATCAAAAGGTTAAAAAATAATGACAATTTTTCACAGCCTTCTTTGGTCATATTTACCAAGGGTGCCAAAATTAGTGGAGGGCACTGTATGGACAAATTTATAGACATACATATAAGTGCATTGGAGCCCTTTGCAGTTAAGTAGATGAAAACATGTAAAATCATATGTATAGAATATGTTCTATAGATTATATATATTCCTATATATATCTGTATCTATCTATACCTATATAAATAGGTATAGATATATATTGTACAAAAAAAATCACATATATATATATATATATATATATATATATATATATATATATATATATATATATATATATATATATATATATATATATAGTCCCAGTGTAAATCCTCCCTCCTGAGGTCAACCACTTGGTGAGTCTGTTAGACAATATATATCACTCCAAAAACAGCGACAAACCAGGATTTTCATCAACAAAATAAAACCAAATTTGGCTTTATTTTGTTGATGAAAATTCTGGTTTGTCGCTGTTTTTAAAGTGATGTGTATATATATATATATATATATATATATATATATAAATATATATATATATATATATACCTATAAAAATATATTCTGCTATGTGAAGAACATGGGAATATGAAATATTCATATTTTCATGTCAAGTTAGCACACATGAGAATATGCGGCCAGGTTTGCGCACGAGTAGGATGTTTGCTCTATTGACTTCTATGGGGGAATATATTATTGTGCGCAATATTGTAAGTTCAGCTTTTTACAATCATTGGGTCAACACATGAGCGAAAACAGTTTACTTTTAACTTGTAATACAAGCTCAAACCCGACGAGCATAAAAAGTTTGTGTCTAGCGCAGTTACTGCTTGAGCAGGAGCGTTAAATAGCGTTCCACTTGTAAACTGGTCCATAGTCGGTTCTCAGTTTCCAGCAGCATTGATATTCATGTAGCACAATAAGAATACAAGAGGAAAAGTCAGTAAAATAGGGAGTAAATATCATATTATTTTTTTCTGATTTTTTTTGTTTGACAGACTATAGATCACAATTACAATAGCCCAGCGCATAAAGTTTTAGCAATGTTACAGCGCCTGGCACCTTTGCTTCACTACAATATATGATTGTCCATAATTCCTGACAGCAATTTGGAAGTAACAGTGGACTACAACTATTGAAATGACAATGTCACAAAACAATTTTATACTAAAATATAGCAAGAGAAAAGAAAACACAATGAATGGGCTAAAATATTTCCAATTATTACATATTCAATTTTTAAAACTTGCAGACTTAATGTCCAAATAAAAAAGGATGTTAAAAACGAACACCATTCACAACTACATACATAAATTGTGCTGTAAAATAGAATAAAATAAAAACAAAAGACATTCAAAATAAGACAACTTAAAGAGATAGTCTAGACCCAATACATAATTTTGATTACTTATTGTTACATAACAGAGAAGCATCCTGCAACAGGTCCCACATCTATAAGCTTGTAAAAAGTACATGAAACATTTAAATATTCATTCGCCTAGATTACGAGTCTTGCGTTAGCCTTAAAAAGCAGCGTTGATGGGTCCCAAGGCTGCTTTTTAACGCCCGCTGGTATTACGAGTCTGGCAGGTACAGGTGTACCACTCATATTTTTTCCTCGATTTTAGCATACCACAAATCCCCTTACGTTAATTGCGTATCCTATCTTTTTAATGGGATTTTCCTACTGCCGGTATTACGATCGCTGGAAAAAGTGAGCGGTACAGCCTCTCCTGTCAAGACTCCTACCGCATTTAAAAGTCAGTAGTTAAGAGTTTTATGGGCTAACGCCATAACATAAACCTCTTAACTAAAGTGCTAAAAAGTACACTAACACCCATAAACTACCTATTAACCCCTAAACCGAGCCCCCCCCCCCCACATCCCAAACACTTAAATAAAAATTTAAAAAAAATACAAAAGTACCTGTAAAATAAATCCTAACCTAAATTACAATTACACCTAACACTACACTATCATTAAATTAATTACCTAAACTAAATACAATTAAATTCAATTAAATTAAATAAACTAAATTACGAAAAAAACAACACTAAATTACAGAAAACAAAAAAGAAATTACAAATGTTTAAACTAATTACACCTACTCTAATCCCCTAATAAAAAATAAATAAAAAACAAATAAAAATTTCCCTACCCTATACCTTAAAAGTGCCTTTTGCGTGGCATTGCCCCAAAGTAATCAGCTCTTTCACCTGTAAAAAAAAATACAATACCCCCCAACATTAAAACCCACCACCCACACACCCAACCCTACTCTAAAACCCACCCAATCCCCCCTTAATAAAATCTAACACTACCCTCTTGAAAATCACCCTACCTTAAGACGTCTTCACCCAGCCGGGCACAAGTGGACCTCCAGAGGGGCAGAAGTCTTCATCCGATCCGGCCAGAAGTGGACATCCAGACTGGCAGAAGTCTTCATCGAGGCGGCATCTTCTATCGTCTTCCATCCAGAGGGGAGCGGGTCCACCTTGAAGACATCCGACGTGGAGCATCCTCTTCCATCTGACAGTGACTGAAGAATGAAGGTTCCTTTAAGTGACGTCATCCAAGATGGCGTCCCTTCAATTCCGATTGGCTGATAGAATCCTATCAGCCAATCGGAATTAGGGTAGGAAAAATCCTATTGGCTGATGCAATCAGCCAATAGAATTGAGCTTGCATTCTATTGGCTGATTGGAACAGCCAATAGAATGCGAGCTCAATCCTGTTGGCTGATTGGATCAGCCAATATTATTGAACTTCAATTCTATTGGCTGATTGCATGAGCCTATAGGATTTTTCCTACCTTAATTCCGATTGGCTGATAGGATTCTATCAGCCAATCGGAATTAAAGGGACGCCATCTTGGATGACATCACTTAAAGGAACCTTCATTCTTCAGTCACCGTCGGATGGAAGAGGATGCTCCGCGTCGGATGTCTTCAAGATGGACCCGCTCCGGATGGAAGAAGATAGAAGATGCCGCCTGGATGAAGACTTCTGCAGGTCTGGATGTCCTCTTATGGCCGGATCGGATGAAGACTTCTGCCCCTCTGGAGGTCCACTTGTGCCCGGCTGGGTGTAGACGTCTCAAGGTAGGGTGATCTTCAAGGGGGTAGTGTTAGGTTTTATTAAGGGAGGATTGGGTTGGTTTTAGAGTAAAGTTGGGTGTGTGGGTGGTGGGTTTTAATGTTGGGGGGGTATTGTATTTTTTTTTACAGGTGAAAGAGCTGATCACTTTGGGGCAATGCCCCGCAAAAGGCCCTTTTAAGGGCTATTTGTAATTTAGTATAGGGTAGGGAATTTTTTTTTTTTTTTTTTTTTTTTAATTTTATTAGGGGGATTAGAGTAGGTGTAATTAGTTTAAAAATTTGTAATTTCTTTTTTGTTTTCTGTAATTTAGTGTTTGTTTTTTTCCATAATTTAGTTTATTTAATTTAATTGTATTTAATTGTAGGTAGTTTAGGTAATTAATTTAATGATAGTGTAGTGTTAGGTGTAATTGTAATTTAGGTTAGGGTTTATTTTACAGGTACTTTTGTATTTATTTTAGCTAGGTAGTTATTAAATAGTTAATAACTATTGTACCTAGCTAAAATAAATACAAAGTTGCCCGTAAAATAAAAATAAATCCTGAGATAGCTACAAAGTAACTATTAGTTTTATTGTAGCTATCTTAGGGTTTATTTGATAGGTAAGTATTTAGTTTTAAATAGGAATAATTTAGTTAATTGTAGTTATTTTATTTAGATTATTTAAAATTATATTTAAGTTAGGGGGGTGTTAGGGTTAGGGTTAGACTTAGGTTTAGGGGTTAATAACTTTATTATAGTGGCAGTGATGTTGGTTAATAAATTTAATATAGTTGCGGCAACGTTGGGGGGGCAGATTAGGGGTTAATAAATATAATGTAGGTGTCAGCGATGCTAGGGGTGGCAGATTAGGGGTTAATAATATAATGCAGGTGGCGATGATGTCGGGGACGGCAGATTAGGGGTTAATAAGTGTAAGATTAGGTATGTTTAGACTCGGGGTTCATGTTAGGGTGTTAGGTGTATACATAAAATGTATTTCCCCATAGGAAACAATGGGGCTGCGTTAGGAGCGGAACGCTGCTTTTTTGCAGGTGTTAGGTTTTTTTTCAGCCAGCTCAGCCCCATTGTTTCCTATGGGGAAATCGTGCACAAGCACGTTTAGCCAGCTCACCGCTACCGTAAGCAGCGCTGGTATTACAGTGAGATGTGGAGCTAAATTTTGCTCTATGCTCACTTTTTAGAGGCTAACAGGGTTGTAAAAAACCTGTAATACCAGCATTGTTTAAAGTGAGCGGTGAGAAAAAACTGAGCGTTAGAACCACAAGCGTTACCGACAAAAACTCGTAATCTAGCAGATTGTTTGTTAGGAGCAAAAAATGTCTGCCAAGCTTTGTCCACCTATTCCGTGTATATTTTGGTATGTTAAGTTTCTCCAATCACGATTAACTTGTGAATATGTTTTCCTACTTGCATATGCTGATTTGTTCATGTGCAATTTGAAGATAGCTAACTGAAAGAATATTAAATGCTCGATGCTAAACTGTCATACAAGAAAACAGCTAACTGGACAAGAAGAAAGCTGTTGGCTGAGCTTGACGGCCATTTTTGACGGCTAACAAACTATTATTGCTGAGGGTTAAACCCATAAGGCCAGATTAGAAGTGGTGCACTAATGATAGCACGGGTCGCGATACACAATATCGATGGACCACACAAATATTAGTGTGCAACTTGATATTACAAGTCCATGGTAAAGAACTTTTACCAGAGAAGGGTTAGTGCAACCTTCATCTCTCTAGAGCAACCTATACTTTTAATGGATATCGCAAACGTGTTCATATTAAAAGTTGAAAGATATAGTTTGTGCTTGAGCGAAAGCCGAAACTGAGCTAGAATATTTCATGTGACTTGAGACCTGGAGGCCTATTTATCAAGCCGTCAACCACAAATGCGCTGGAATTCCGCAGCGTAATTATGGCGAGCCTGATACGTCTTATTTATCATATCCTACAGACCGGCAAAAGTTGAAATCTGTTTTGTAACATACGATTCACCGGTCTCAATCCGACACAGATTGATGTTTACTTCATTACAGAAGTTCCGAATACAAATTCGGCACTATCTGACTACTTTTGCAAGTTATCAAACTGCTTTTCAATCCGCCACCCTGGAGGCCGCGGATGCCATAGGAATCAATGGGAGTCTGAAAGCAGCGAAAGCTATGTTTGCTGCTGCCCGATATCCCATTGATTTCTATGGTAGAATAAAAGTAACGTTTACACCTAACACCCTAACATGTTCCCCTAGTCTAAACACCCCTAATCTGCCGTCCCGATATCGCCGCCACCTAAATAAAATTATTAACCCCTATTCCGTCGCTCCCGACATTGCCGCCACCTACATAATGTTATTAACTACTATTCTGCCGCTTTGGGCCCTGCCTCAACCAAATAAATGTATTAACCCCTATTCCCCCGCTCCCTGACACCGTTGTAACTAAATAAATGTATTAACCCCTATCCCGCCGTTCCCGGACTCCACGGCTACTAAATAAAGTTATTAACCCCTATCCCACCTCTCCCAGACCCCTCTGCAACTTAATAAATGTATTAACCCCTAAACCTCTGGCCTCCCACATCACTACCACTTACTAAACCTATTAACCCCTAAACCGCCAGCCCCCAACATCGCCATAAACTAAAAAACCTATTAACCCCTAAACCTAGCAACACGCTAACTTTACATTAAATATTAACTCATCCATATCTTATAATAAATTTAAACTTACCTGTAGAATTAAATTAAACTATATTAAACTACTAATTAACCTACCCTTACTATTATACTAAAATTACATTAAATTATATTAAACTGATAATTAATCTACCCTAACTATTATACTAAAATTACATTAAACTATATTAAACTATTACTTAACCGGCCTTAACTATTATACTAAAATTACATTAAACTACAAATTAAATTAACTATATTACATTTCTAAAAACCTAACCCTACTCAGGTTATTTAAATCTACAATAAAAAATTACTAAGTTACAAAAAATAACAACTAAGTTACACAAAATAAAAAACACTAAGTTACACAAAATAAAAAACACCAAGTTACAAAAAAAATAAACACTAAGTTCCACAAAATAAAAATAAATGATCAAATATTTAAACTAATTACACCTAATCTAATAGCCCTATCAAAATAAAAAAAGCCCCCCAAAATAAAAAACCCCCTAGCCTACAATAAACTTCCAATTGCCCCAAAGAAATCAGCTCTTTTACCTGTAAATAAAAATACAACCCCCCCCAATAGTAAAACCCACCACCCACACAACCAACCCCCCAAATAAAAACCTATCTAAAAAAATCTAAGCTCCCCATTGCCCTGAAAAGGGCATTTGTATGGGCATTGCCCTTAAAAGGGCATTTAGCTCTTTTTCAGCCCAAACCCCTAATCTAAAATTAAAACCCACCCAATAAACCCTTAAAAAACCTACCACTAACCCCCGAAGATCCACTTACAGTTTTTGAAGACCTGACATCCATCCTCAACGAAGCGGCAGAAGTCCTCAGCGAAGCCGGCAGAAGTCTTCATCCATCTTCTGAACAATGAAGTTTCCCTTTAAATTATGTCATCCAAGATGGCATCCCTTGAATTCGGATTGGCTGATAGAATTCTATTGAAAAAAATCCTATTTTGAAAAAAATCCTATTGGCTGTTGCAATCAGCCAATAGGATTGAGCTTTCATCCTATTGACTGATCCAGTCAGCCAATAGGATTGAGCTTGCATTCTATTGGCTATTCCAATAGCGAGCTCAATCCTATTGGCTGATTGGATCAGTCAATAGAATGAAAGCTCAATCCTATTGGCTGATTGCAACAGCCAATGGGATTTTTTCAACCTTAATTCCTATTGGCTGATTCTATCAGTCAATCAGAATTCAAGGGACGCCATCTTGGATGACATCATTTAAACGGAAACTTCATTGTTCAGAAGACGTCGACAGAAGAGGATGCTCCGCGCCGGATGTCTTGAAGATGGAGCCGCTCCGCACTGGATGGATGAAGATAGAAGATGCCATCTGGATGAAGACTTCTGCCTGGTTGGATGAAGACTTCGGCCCTCTTGGATGAAGACTTTTGCCGGCTTCGCTGAGGACTTCTGCCACTTTGTTGAGGATGGATGTCGGGTCTTCAAAAACTGTAAGTGTATCTTCGGGGGTTAGTGGTAGGGTTTTTTAAGGGTTTATTGGGAGGGTTTTAATTTTAGAATAGGGGTTTGGGCTGAAAAAGAGCAAAATGCCCTTTTAAGGGCAATGCCCATACAAATGCCCTTTTCAGGGCAATGGGGAGCTTAGGTTTTTGAGATAGTTTTTTATTTGGGGGGGTTGGTTGTGTGGGTGGTGGGTTTTACTGTTGGGGGGGTATTTGTGTTTTTATTTACAGGTAAAAGAGCTGATTTCTTTGGGGCAATGCCCAGCAAAAGGCCCTTTAAGGGCCTTTGGTAGTTTATTGTAAGCTAGGTTTTTTTATTTTGGGGGGCTTTTTTTATTTTGATATGGCTATTAGATTAGGTGTAATTAGTTTAAATATTTGATAATTAATTTTTTATTTTGTGTAACTTAGTGTTTATTATTTTGTGTAACTTAGTTTTTTTTTGTAACTTAGTAATTTTCTATTGTAGATTTAAATAACTTGAGTAGGGTTAGGTTTTTAGAAATGTAATATAGTTAATTTAATTTGTAGTTTAATGTAATTTTAGTATAACAGTTAGGGTAGGTTAATTAGTAGTTAAATATAGTTTAATTTAAAGGGACAGTCAAGTCCAAAAAAAACTTTCATGATTCAGATAGGACAATTTTAAACAACTTTCCAATTTACTTTTATCATTAAATTTGCTTTGTTCCCTTGGTGTTATTTTTGAAAAGCTAAGCCTAGCTAGGCTCAAACTGATTTCTAAACCGTTGAAAACCGCCCCTTAGCTCAGAGCATTTTGAAAGTTTTTTACAGTTAGACAGTACTAGTTCATGTGTGTCATATAGATAACATTGTGCTCACTCCCGTGAAGTTATTTAGGAGTCTGCACTGATTTACTAAACTGCATGTCTGTCAAAAGCACTGAGATAAGGGGGCAGTCTGCAGAGGCTTAGATACAAGGTAATCACAAAGGTAAAAAGTGTATTAATGTAACAGTGTTGGTTATGCAAAACTGGGGAATGGGTAATAAAGGGATTATCTATTTTTTTAAACAAAAACAATTCTGGTGTATACTGTCCATTTAATTCTACAGGTAAGTTTAAATGTATTATAAGATAGGGATGAGTTAATATTTAATGTAAAGTTAGCGGGTTGTTAGGTTTAGGGGTTAATAGGTTAATTTAGTTTATGGCGATGTGGGGGCTGGCGGTTTAGGGGTTAATAGGTTTAGTAAGTGGTAGTAATGTGGGAGGCCAGGGGTTTAAGAGTTAATACATTTATTTAGTGGCGGACGGCTCCGGGAGTGGCGGTTTAGGGGTTAATACATTTATTTAGTTGCAGAGTGCTCCAGGAGCGGCAGTTTAGGGGTTAATACATTTATTTAGTTGCGGTGGGCTTGAGGAGCAGTGGGATAGGGGTTAATATATTTATTTAGTTGCGGCGGGATCCGGGAGAGGCGGGATAGGGGTTAATAACTTTATTAGATTGGCGGTCGGCTCTGGGAGCAACGGGATAGGGGTTAATAACTTTATTAAAGTTGCGACAGTGTCCGGGGAGCGACGGGATAGGAGTTATAACTTTATTAAGGTTGCGGCAGGGTCCGGGAGAGGTGGGATAGAGGTTAATAACTTTATTAGAGTTGCGGTCGGCTCCGGGAGCAGCGGGATAGGGGTTAATAACTTTATTTAGTTGCGGTGGAGTCTGGGAGCGGCGGGATAAGGGTTAAACATTTTAGTATAGTGGCTGTGTTTAGTGACAGGGTATAAATAAAGCTGGGAAAAAGCCGAATAGCAGCGAGATCGATGAGTGTTAACAATAGTCTGCTGCTCATCGCCCTGTACTTGGTGCGCGGCTTCTTGACAGCTTTTTTGATAACTAAGGAGAGTGTATTCAGGTCCGCGGCCCCGATGTTAGGCGATGTTAGTGAGTTTATTGGTGCCGGCGAATGCAGCATAGTTGACGGCTTGATAAGTAGGCCTCCTGAAGTAAAGTGTAACGGTAAAAAAAAGATGCACAAAACATTTCAAAATAAACTACTGTACTAATATATGCATATTTTAATAAAAATATATAATCTAATTAATAATAAAACATTTTTTAATATGCCATATAGCCTTGTATGGTATATGACAAGGTGTTTGACTGGAAAGGGTTCCAATGAGATTCCTCCAAAAATAGTAAAGCTATGAAAGATCAACATTCTCATTTTTTCCCTTTCTTTCCATTGGTATCCTATGTGTGCAAACTGTATCTAATTTATTCTAGTTAGCCAACCTAACATATATTTACAATAATTACAAAACATCTGTATTTCTTATATTCAGATTGATAAACACCTGCAAACTTGTATGTTAGAGGTATTTTTACAGACACTTCACAGAACAAAAGCCAGTTGAAAAGGTTAATTTGGATATTATACTCCTATTACCTGCAGTTGATGACATGACCAAATAACTCTTTCATGTCATTTTGCTTCAATTTACAATTAACATTTAAAACTCTTAAAGGGACTGTAACACCTTGTAATTAAAATACATTAATGTTTACTCTTTTTCATAACATATCAACCAAGTCTTTACATTTCTTTAAAGGGACAGTCTAGGCCAAAAAAAACTTTCAACAATTTTCCAATTTACTTTTATCACCAATTTTGCTTTGTTCTCTTGGTATTCTTAGTTGAAAGCTTAACATAGGAGGTTCATATGCTAATTTCTTAGTCCTTGAAGGCCACCTCTTTAACAGTTTTTCACCTCTAGAGGGTGTTAGTTCATGTATTTCATATAGATAACACTGTGCTCGTGCACGTGAAGTTATCTGGGAGCAGGCACTGATTGGCTAAACTGCAAGTCTGTCAAAAGAACTGAAATAAAGAGAGGTTAAAAGTATATTAATATAACTGTGTTGGTTATGCAAACTGGGGAATGGGTAATAAAAGGATTAACCATCTTTTAAAACAATAACATTTCTGGTGTAGACTGTCCCTTTAAAACAAATTAACATCCTTTTTATTGCAATTGTATTTCAAGAGCCAAACTCCACCTACCATATGTCTTATTTGGAGTAGCTAATATGGGCTTTAGTCCTGAGACAACAAGGCTAGCCACAATAAGAAAGTTAGTATTATTTGCATTGTTTTTTTAGTTGTAATGTAATAAAGCCAATGAGTGACAGATATGTAGGATATAGCCTTGAGGGTTCAGCAGGGTACATTTCAGGTTCGGAGAATTAGAAATTGTTCCATTTGCAGAACTAACAAACATGAAAATGAGGCAAAATGAATAATTAAAATATTATGCAAAGGTAGGGGGAAGCCAACACTGAATTGGCAAGATGTGCCTTTGAGTAGCTCCCAGATCCAAACTCCAGAATTGGGGATTCATTTTTAAGTTTATGCTTAACTTACACTTAAAATGATGCTCGAGTTGTTATACTTGAGAGAACATTGCAGGAGTATTGGAGAATGCAACAAGATTGCGTACTTTGCCTATGTTGTTCAGTTAAGCCACACAGCGAGTGGCCACACATAATTGGGAACTGCTTGAACCTCATATATACACATTGTATGACCTGTTTGGTAGCCTGAGATGCTCTAAAAGAGGTCACTGGAAGAATCAACTTTAGTATAAGGAGATAGCCACCATTTTGAGGTCAAAATGTCTTCCTACAATTGTTCCCAAAGCAGGTACTTATGGTACTCTTTGTTTCATGAGCAGCAGCTTCTGGTAATACTATAGCAATCTGGTCTGTGTAGTTTACAATCAGCGAGGTTTGGGCTGCTGCCTTATACCCCCCCTTCCCAGTTATCTGGGTTATTGAGCAGAGAAGCTTTTCTATTTTACCATTGGTTGATGTTGAGGGATGGGAGGAGGTGTTGCCCCAGCTACTTCACCACCATTTTTCAAAACTTGAGCACAGTATATAATTAATTATACTCACCCCTGAAGTGAGCCTATCAGATAGATTGAAAGAGGAGGCTATGCATTCCAGCCCTTTGGCACTATCTATAGAAGAGAATGACAAAGTAGCTAAGGAGAGAGCAACATCAATTTTAACTACGGACTACCTGAATATACTCCAGCTATGCCCCTTACAAAGATGGGCAGTATTACTTCTGATCCTATACCAGTTCATGATATTACTGGCAGCCATCCAAGACATTTACATGTGGAGTGGCATGTAAATAATTGCTGCTCTACTTCTGTATGCCGCCCAGCAAGCTCAACTATACTAGAGGTTGGAGCTAAATTGATGTCTCTACAATCTTGTGCTCTTAGGATTAAAAGGTTTGAAGGTGGCGGCCTCGGGGCCTGGAGTCGGTGCCCTCTGGGTGTCCTGTGGTAAAATATATATCCAAAATTCTATTTTGATTTCTTCTTGAGTTTATTTGAAGTTTGAATGTTTTAATAATAGTATTTGTCTTATGATATGGTACTAGTACAATAACCATGTTGATATATTCTTTTGTCGATCCCTTCTCTTAGACTAAAATAGCCAACCCAAATATATGTATTACTTTAGTTTAAAGTTTAGCATTATAGCTCTCTGTTGAAATGATCTCAACAGTGTATATGAGGGTAATTGCACTATTAAGCTCTGAGGGTTTTCCTATTCATATATGGGAGCTATTACCTCATACCTATTTAAATTATTGTGCACCCTCAAATGGGCAAATTTAACCAGCCATTACAAGTGGCTGGTTATTACTACTGCATGCTTTTAAAGGTTTCTCAGACAGACCAGACTGTTATCCGATAGACATTTGTCTGTCAGATTATTATCTGTCAGACACGCATTCTGTCCAAGAACCTTTAAAAGCACGTTGTGGGGGGTGGGACCCATGGTTAGGTTCCCAGAGGTGGTTGCAGCACCAGAGCCTCTGATTAGAACAGAACTATCTGGAGCGTATATGCCCTCGGCCATTATTGCATAATCTGATTGGTCCGTGTCTCCATGAGGTCACCGAATACACAACCAATCCGGTAATGGTTTTATGTTTTTGCTAGCTCCTAGTCCTATAATGGGTAGAAATCTTTCTCTAAAATGTTTACTTTATACTAGCTAATTCCTGTAGACTGATACCCCATAGCCATATAGCTGGTTTGACCCACTAGTAGAGTATCTTTTCGTTTCTACAATGTTTAATAGTAAATTAATTATTATATAACAGTTAGCAATAGAAGTTTTTGACTGTAGCACCATCTTAACATGTGAATAGTTTATTATTTTTTTATACGCTGGCTCAACTATGTTTATTTTATATAAGCTGTCTGGAATAGCTGCGCCTGCTATCCCTCTTTCCTTCCATCCCTAGGTTTTGCTATATTCTTGATCTTAATATGTAATGTTACTGAACAAGATATTATATGTTTGATATTATTGATTTGCAATGCTAGTTGTATACATGTCAAATGTCTAAAAGAGGCAATCTTGTTCAGTCTCTGATATCTTCTTTTTCATATCTCTAATATAATGGGTCCAAAAGTTGCACTTTTTGCTATGCCCCTACAGACCCCTCTATTTTGCATTCCTAGTTTAGGAGACCCAAGAGTGGTCACTCATTTTTATTAGGGGTAGATTTTGTATCTTAACTTCTGTTATAGCCCAGGGGCCGTTTAAAGTGTTATTTATTTAGAAATATTGAGGTTAATGTATCAAACAATATCACAGTTCTTATTCAGAGTGATTTATGTAGATAGAATATGCGATTCAAATTTAAATGCTGAGAGCTAGATTACAAATGGAGTGCTAATTTATCGAGTGCCCGCAAATGGGCAAATTTGCTGTTTACGAGTGCGCAATAAATAACCAGCCATTACAAGTGGCTGGTTATTGCTACTGTGACCTCTGGTTAATTTTTTATAAATGTCCCCAAACTGCCCCAAAATAAAATGTGAGGTCCCTTTTTTTTTAAAAAAAATATAGCATTTATTAAAAAAAAACAAAAAAACAACTGCACTAAGCAGTTTTTGGGGGCTAAAGTTGGTGGGTGTGAGGTGTGCCTTTACATTGCGGTCTATGGGAACTGTGTGTTTCCAGTAAATATATATGGATATGCTTTTATATATATATATATATATATATTTATGTGCTAATATGTGTGTATACACGTATTAACACATAAATATTTATGCATATATTTATATATATTTAAAATCGATGCCCATTGCTGTGTGACTTACCTCCTTTGCTGAGAACAGACAAACATTGGAGCCTATGGAAGCGCCTCTCATGAGTGCAATGCTTCCGTGCAGTTGAGTGCAAATATCGCTTTTGCGGAAGTGATATTTTGCTCTCAACTTGTAATCTAGCCCTAAATTTATTCTCAATATGTGTAAAGTTCTGTTTGTCTATATGATTTTGGATATACCTACAAAAAAGCTCCCGTGCTGCTGAACGTGCCTAGAGGAAATCCCGCTCTGAACCAGATTTCCTCCACTATAAGTTCATTCTTTATTCTTACCCCTCTGCCCTTCACTTAGCCAAGCAAACCTACTTGTCTTCTCTTATATATACTCACTCCTCAAACCCTAAACGTCTCTTCTCCATTTTCAACTCTCCTGTATCCAACTGCACCAGCCCCTTCATCTGCCTTTAGTGCTCAAGATCTGGCAGACTACTTTTTCAACAAAACACTTACCATCCAAAGTAATATCCCAAGACAAGACTGCAACCTTCCAGCTCCGCCCCCGGTCACCCCCTCCACCACTCTTGGCACCTTCCCCCCACCCACTGAGAATGAAGTGAGATCCCTATTGTCTTAATCACGCATCACTACCTGCAAACTTGAACCTATCCCTTCACATATAATATCTTCTCTGTCTTCTACCCTCACTCCAGCTCTTACTCACATATTCAACCTATCCCTTACTACCAGTTCATTCCCATCTTACTTCAAACACGCAAAGGTCATCCCATCCTCAAAAAAACCTCCCTCGACCCCAATTCTTCTGCAAGCTACCACCCAATATCACTGCTTCCGCTAGTTTCAGAAGTCCTGGAAAAACTAGTTTTCGATCGCCTAACCCACTTCCTGTCCTCCAACTCATTCCTTTACCCCCTGCAATCTGGCTTCCATCCTCAACACACAACTGAGACTGTCCTCACTAAGGTTACTAACAATCTTCTTTCTGCTAAAAACAACGGCCACTACTCTATACTTATATTTCTCGACCTGTCTGCTGCCTTTGGCAACGTTGGCCATCCCCTTCTCCTATAGACTCTAAGCTCCCTTGGGCTCTGTGACACTACCCTCTCTTGGATCCACTCTTATCTCTCTAATAGGTCCTTTTCTGTCTCATTTGCTGGTGACTCTTCCTCTTCACTGCCTCTGTCTCTTGGAGTACCTCAAGGCTTTGTTCTGGGTCCTCTACTCTTCTCTATAAATACTTCCTCACTGGGTAAACCTATCAGTAGCTATGGCTTCAACTCTCACCTCAATGCTGATGATACTCAGATCTACCTATCCACCCCCGCACTCTCTACTTGTGTCCTTTTTCACATCAGTGACTGCTTATCTGGCATTTCTTCCTGGATGGCCTCTCACCACCTAAAAATCAATATGTCTAAGACTGAACTCCTTCTAATCCCCCCTCTAATTCTCAATTTTTTAACTTTTCTATCACTGTTGGCGACACCACTATCTCCCCATCAGCCCAAGTATGCTGCCTAGGAGTTAGATGTGACTTCACTCTGTCTCTGATATATTTTTTTTCATATCTCTGATATAATGGGTCCTTTTTGCTATGCCCCTAGAGACCCCTCTATTTTGCATTATTAGTTTAGGAGACCCTTCATACCCCACATCCAATTTCTCTCTTCCTCCTGTCTCAACCACCTACGCAATATCTCCAAAATTTTCCCGTTTCTGAGTGCTAAAACTACTAAACAGCTAATCCACTCCCCAGTAATTTCCCAACTTGACCACTATAATAACCTAACTGGCCTTTCTCTCTCCTACCTCTCCCGACTTCAATCCATCCTAAATGCCTCTGCTAGACTAATCCACCTCTCCCAACGCTCTGTATCTGCTGCACTTCTCTATGAGTCCCTTCACTAGCTCCCCATTCACGGCAGAATTAAATTCAAAATGCTCACCCTGACCTACAAAGCCCTTACCAACACAGCCTCCCCCCACCTATCCTCACTCATCAACAAATATACTCCAGCCCTCCCACTAAGATCGAACAATGACTTGGTCCTTGAATCTTCTAATATCACCTCCTCTAATGCTAGACTACAGAACTTCTCTTGTGCGGCACCAACCCTCTGGAACGCACTTCCTCGAGCTGTCAGGCTTTCCCCTAACCTTTCCTCCTTTAAACGATTCCTAAAGACCATTTTGTTCAGGGAAGCCTATCAGCAAATTAGTAACAAATGAATTTCACTTGCCTAAAAGTTGCCCTCTTCTAACTCCACACTAACATCATTATCACCTTTGCAGTCCCCACCTCCTGTTTCTCACCCTCCTACCCATCTAGATTGTAAGTTCCCATGGGAACAGAGCCCTCAATCCTCTCTGTATTTGTTTGTTTAATTTTGTCTGGTGTTTTATGTTGTATTGTATCACTGTTGTACTTTTATCTTTGTACCCATGGACAGTGCTGTGGAATCTGTTGATGCTTTATAAATAAATAATCACATTAATATTCACTCCTGTAACATGTATTTTGTTTGATATTGTACTTTGACCTCATTAACAAAAAAAAAAAAAAAATATAATGCTAAATTGTTTCATTATGCAAACCTTTACATTTTATATAAAATCTTAGTGTTTACTGTCCCCATAACTGCAATCACGAACAAACATTCAGATGATCAAATTTATGCCTCAATCTCAAACTATAGGGAGATGCGCTTTCAGCTGTTTTTCAGGCCAAAAAGTCTACTTTTCAAATTGGTGTGATACAATAGTATGATTCCTGCTGAATGTTGTACTAGGAAACAAGTTTTCAGTTGCTATTAAAAAAAAGTATTTACCCCAATTGAGCTAAAACTGTTCAGCAATCAAAATATGTTTTCGGCTCACTTTTCAATTACTTTTTAAGACCAGTTTTGGTTTATCGAATTTGGCACCTCAAGGCACTTAGATTTTTTCAAAGTTATTTCCAATTCCAAACAACCTTTTTAGTTTGCAACCATGTTAAACACTCTGAAATGGCCACTGGATTCTAGAGGTTAGTTTATAAATGTGGTATTGATTCATTAAAGCTCTGTTCATCCCTTTTGAAGAGGCTGTATACAGTCAACAGGGTACAAGGTTACACATTTACATATGTTTATGGATATTTAAATATGTAAATATGAAGACTAAGGAATATAATGTACAGCTAAGGGGATCTGCAGGAAAACTCACTTCAGGATACCTAAATCTACAATTGTTGTGATTTCATATTTCATATATAATTTTGAATTGTATTTCTAACTTGCACTGTTGTTATTGCTACAAACAATACAGGCATTATAAAAAAAATGTTTTTAAAGGAGATTGATTAGTTAAAGCTTTCAGAGTTAACTAATTGCAATCTGTTTCCATCCGCACCACTGCTAAACCGTTATTTTAGGTTATCTAGATGGGCAAACTATGCATTGTTTTTCTATCGCTATATTACTGTTTGACAACTTTCACAAATATTCTTTTAAACTATATTTATTTTTCTTATTTTTTAAAGACCCAGTTCCATTTTGTCGTGAACTGTAAACAAGATGGCTTATACTAGCTTCAATGCAAAAGACTTATAATAACCTTTTTTTTAAAATTTTATTTTATTTTATTTTAACTTCTTAAAAATTGTTATTTGTGTCCCACTGCCTTGCTGCTTAGTATCTTTCTAAGAGACCCTTAAGCGAGATTGCGCAATCATCAACGGGTTTTTATACGATCCTCCAAACTCATTCATGACATTGCATATATTATTTAACTCACAGTCACGAATGCTCGTTCCAGACAACAAGTTCAACAGTATGTGCACTGTTGTGACTGAGCTTGTCAATGTGTAAATAATCATTTTTATTTGTGAGATGCCTAAACAATGGTTTCTTCTACAAGATATGACGAGTCCACGGATTTCATCCTTACTTGTGGGATATTAACCTCCTGCTAACAGGAAGTGGCAAAAAACACCACAGCAGAGCTGTATATATAGCTCCTCCCTTCCCTCCACCCCAAGTCATTCTCTTTGCCTGTGTTAGTAATAGGAAGAGGTAAAGTGAGGTGTTAGTTTAGATTCTTCAATCAAGAAGATTGAAGTACTCACTGGCACCATTTTAAAATATGGTGCCAGTGAGTACTATTTTTCTCAGGGGGAATTTGTCAGTCTATTGCTTCCCAAGAGGAGTGGAGACATCTTATTTTCTGCCCTGATTTGGATGATCTAAGCGAACATTATCTAAGATCCATGATAGTTCCCACAACACAGCTGAAGGTAGTGTGAGAAAATCTTCAGTGTGGAGAATGGTGTCTTGCTACAAGCAGCATTTGAGATATGTTCAGACTTTTGTTTCTGGGGAGACTTGATACATCAGAACAGACTGACATTGTTCCCTATATGGGGAAGGGTAACAGTATGCACTATATAAAAAGAAATGGTGTACCTGAAATCCCTTTATTTTCTTTTATTTGCCAAAGTATGTAAATATACCTTTGAGGCTTATTTTGGGCTGGACACTGGGAGTTGCGGTTTGCTTAAGGGCTGTTAACTTTATTGCTGGCATGAAGGAGTGCAGTGTTACAATGTTGTCTGCATATACAAGAGGGTACATGGCTTATGTTTTTTATTACATTCATCATGGTGTTTGTACTTGCGACCCATGCGGGTCTTAGTCAGGATTAGAGTAACGCCCACGGTGGACGGGGCCTATTTTCGCGAGCTCAGACGCGCAGTATCATCCGGATCACATAGCAAGCAGAGGCTGGGGCTCTGGTGGGGCCTAAGTTGTCTACAACCTATCGAAAGGTCTTTTCAAGCTTATCAGGCTACAACAAGTGCATTCCGGGGGCAGGTAGGCGCCACAGCAGAGCTGTTGCGTGGTGCAGGGGCCATATTTAGATAATAAATAAAATCCTGTTATAATCGATATAAATTGTCTTTTTACATATGTAAGCAAGTGGATGCAATACTAAGAGAGTATTTGGGGCACCTTAAAATAGTTTTTTCTGTTCCAAACACGTTTTTGCAGATATCAGAAAAATAGTTGCGCTTTTAAAATTTAAAGGCGCAGTACAGTTTTTTTTTTACATTAATTTTTTTGCATTCAATTGGAATTCAGAGCTCAATATTTTAAGCAAGGTACGACTATTATTAATATTGCTAGTCTGTTTAACATGTCTGACACTGAGGAGGAAACTCCTTGTTCTATGTGTTTAGATGCCACTGTGGAACCCCCTCTGGTTTTTTGTCCCTCGTGTACTGAGAGGGCCTTACAATGTAAAGCACAAATTTTATGTAAAGAAAATGTGTCTAAAGATGATTCTCAGTCTGAGGAGAATCAGGGTATACCGCTAACTTCTTCCCAAGCATCACAATCTTTAACGCCCACCCAAGCGACGCCTGGTTCTTCAACCGCGTCTAATTAATTTACTCTGCAGGATATGGCTGCAGTTATGTCAACTACTCTTACAGAGGTATTATCTAAGTTGCCCGTGTTACAGGGCAAATGCAGTAGGACAGAGGTCAATGCGAATGCTGAGTCCTCTGATGCCTTGTTAGCTATTTCCGATGTACCCTCACAGGGATCTGAATTGGGGGTCAGGGAACTTCTGTCTGAGGGGGAACTTTCCGATTCGCTAAGTGTGTTACCTCAGATGGATTCGGACGTCATGTCCTTTAACTTTAAGCTTGAACACCTCCGTCTGTTACTTAGGGAGGTTTTAGCGACTCTGGATGACTGTGACCCTATTGTGGTACAACCAGAGAAATTGTGTAAGATGGACAAATACTTAGAGGTACCTGCTTACACTGATGTTTTTCCGGTTCCTAAGAGAATCTCAGAGATTATTAAGAGGGAATGGGACAGACCGGCTATCCCGTTTTCACCCTCTCCTAATTTCAAGAAGATGTATCCCATATCTGACACTGTTCGGGACTCTTGGCAAACAGTCCCTAAGGTGGAAGGAGCTATATCTACCCTGGCTAAGCGTACAACTATTCCTACAGCTGTGCTTTCAAAGACCCTATGGATAAGAAGTTGGAGGGTCTTCTAAAGAAATTGTTTATTCATCAGGGTTTCCTCTTACAACCAATGGCCTGCATTGTACCAGTTACCACTGCGGCGGCCTTCTGGTTTGAGGCCTTAGAAGAGTCCCTTAAGACTGAGACTGCTTTAGAGGATATTTTAGATAGAACTAAGGCTCTTAAGCTGGCTAATTCTCTTATTACAGATGCCACTTTCAGATTGCCAAATTGGCGGCTAAGAATGCAGGATTTGCTATGTTAGTGCGTAGAGCGTTATGGTTAAAATCTTGGTCTGCTGATGTGTCATCTAAATCAAAGCTTTTGGCTATTCCTTTCAAGGAGAAAACCCTATTCGGTCCTGACTTGAAGGAGATAATTTCTGACATTACGGGAGGTAAGGGTCATCTCCTACCTCAGGATAGAACTGCTAAACTGAGGGGTAAACAAAATAATTTTCTTTCCTTTCGGAACTTTAAAGGAGTCCCCTCTTCTTCCTCTTCCTCCGCCAAGCAGGAAGGGAATTTTGCTCAGGCCAAATACGTCTGGAGACCCAACCAGACTTGGAACAAGGGTAAACAACCCAAGAAGCCCGCTGCTGCTACCAAAACAGCATGAAGGGGCGGCCCCCGATCCGGGACCGGATCTAGTAGGGGGCAGACTTTCTCTCTTTGCCCAGGCTTGGGTAAGAGATGTTTAGGACCCCTGGACACTGGAAATCGTGTCCCAAGGGTATCAACTGGAATTCAAAAATTCTCTCCCAAGGGGGAGGTTTCTTCTTTCACGATTGTCTGTAGACCAGATAAAAAGAGAGGCGTTCTTACGTTGTGTAACAGACCTCTCTACTATGGGAGTAATTTGTCCTGTTCCAATACTGGAACAGGGGCAGGGGTTTTACTCAAATCTTTTCGTGGTCCCAAAAAAGAGGGCACGTTTCGACATATTTTAGATCTAAAAAGTCTAAACAGGTTTCTCAGAGTCCCATCCTTCAAGATGGAGACTCTTCGAACAATTTTGCCATTGATCCAGGAGGGTCAATATATGACTACCGTGGACTTGAAGGATGCATATCTTCATATTCCTATCCACAGGGATCATCACCAGTTCCTAAGGTTTGCCTTCCTGGACAAACATTTTCAGTTTGTGGCTCTTCCCTTCGGGTTGGCCACAGCACCCAGGATCTTCACAAAGGTTCTAGGGTCCCTTCTAGTGGTTCTTCAAACTTCCAAGATACAGATCCAGGTCAAGGGATCCTCAGGCCGAACTGATAGATGCCTTGGCAGTGCCTTGGACGTTCAACCTAGCTTATGTGTTTCTACCGTTTGCTCTCCTCCCCCGGGTGATTGCTCGGATCAAGCAGAAGAGGTCTTCAGTAATTCTAATCGCGCCTGCGTCACCTCACAGGACTTGGTATGCTGATCTAGTGGACATGTCCTCTCTGCCGCCGTGGAAGCTTCCATTGAGACAGGACCTTCTCATTCAGGGACCTTTCCAACACCCAAATCTAGTTTCTCTGCAACTGACTTCCATGGAGATTGAACGCTTCATTTTATCTAAGCGGGGGGTTCTCTGATTCGGTCATTGATACTTTGATTCAGGCATGTAAGCCTATCACTAGAAAGATCTATCATAAGATATGGCGTAAATATCTTGGTTTGTGCGAATCAGAGGGCTACTCATGGAGTTAGGATTCCCAGGATTTTGTCTTTTCTCCAAGAAGGATTGGAGAAAGGGTTATCAGCGAGTTCCTTAAAGGGACAAATCCCTGCTTTGTCAATTTTGCTACACAAACGTTTGGCAGATGTTCCAGACGTTCAGTCTTTTTGTTAGGCTCTAACCAGAATTAAGCCTGTGTTTAGACCAATTGCTCCACCCTGGAGTTTGAATTTAGTTCTTAATGTTCTTCAAGGGGTTCTGTTTGAACCCATGCATTCCATAGATATTAAGTTGTTATCTTGGAAAGTTTTATTTTTGGTTGCTATTTCTTCTGCTCGTATAGTTTCTGAGCTTTCAGCGTTACAATGTGACTTGCCTTATCTTATCTTCCATTCTGATAAGGTGGTTTTACGTACCAAACCTGGTTTCCTTCCTAAGGTTTTGTCTAATAAGAATATTAATCAGGAAATTGTGGTTCCTTCATTATGTCCTAACCCTTCTTCCAAGAAGGAGCGTATGTTGCATAACTTGGACGTGGTCCATGCCCTGAAGTTTTACTTGCAGGCGACTAAGGATTTTCGTCAATCATCTTCATTATTCATTGTTTTTTCTGGAAAGCGTAGAGGTCAGAAAGCTACAGCTACCTCTCTTTCTTTTTGGCTGAAGAGTATCATCCATCTGGCATATGAGACTGCTGGACAGCAGCCTCCTGAAAGAATTACGGCTCATTCTACTAGGGCTGTGGCTTCCTCATGCGCATTTAAAAACGATTTTTCTGTTGAACAGATTTGCAAGGCTGCAACTTGGTCGTCTCTTCACACTTTTTCAAAATTTTACAAATTTGATACTTTTGCTTCTTCTGAGGCTGGTTTTGGGAGAAAGGTTCTTCAAGCAGTGGTGCCTTCCATTTAGGTTCCTGTCTTGTCCCTCCCTTTCATCCGTGTCCTGTAGCTTTGGTATTGTATCCCACAAGTAAGGATGAAACCGTGGACTCGTCATATCTTGTAGAAGAAAAGGAAACGTATGCTTACCTGATAAATTTGTTTCTTCTACGATATGACGAGTCCACGGCCCACCCTGTCATTTTTAAGACAGATATATATTATATTTTTGTTAAACTTCAATCACCTCTGCACCTTTGGCTTTTCCTTTCTCTTCCTAACTTTGGTCGAATCACTGGAAGTGGAGGGAAGGGAGGAGCTATATATACAGCTCTGCTGTGGTGCTCTTTGCCACTTCCTGTTAGCAGGAGGTTAATATCCCAAAACAAGTAAGGATGAAATCCATGGACTCGTCATATCGTAGAAGAAACAAATTTATCAGGTAAGCATAAATTTCCTTTTTTTGTGGTCAATTATTATTATTATAGAAACAATTATGAAAGAATCTAGGACATAATCAATACTTTTTTTTGCATAAAAAATTGCACAGCAAAAAATGTACATAGTGCAACATAACTGATAAAGCCTAACTTTGATCTACTAATTTGTGTACTAGGACTTGACTTTCATAAACAGCTCATTAAGAGATAAGGGATCTTTGTTTAGAATACTTTAAATCTAATTAAATGACTGTTAAAAAGTGATAAAAAAAAAACAACAGATTTTTGCAACAGAAAAGAGTTTTCATTATTTAATTGAAATACTTTTTATTGATTATCATACAACCAAAGTTCAGACTGTGCAGATCAAAAAAGAATGAATTAAAGTGCAATTGTTTATCACATAGACTGATACATATATCTTTCTGCACTTACAACAAATGATTGTTATATAAAGTACACAGTCCATAAGATTATAACTTCCATATCTGTTAACTTAACATATAGTAGATTAAACTGAACATTATAAGTCAATGAACATAATCCCCTACCCCTCCCCCCCCCCTCCCCCCTTACCAGGTGTTTCCATTAACTCCATATGGCTTCTAATAGGTCAAGCGGTCATCTATCAGCATAATGCTAAAAATATCTGTCATACTCAGGCATATAGGTATCCAATGTTAGAGTACTCCATCCATTCTTCTCATCCCTACCCTGCCAAGTCGCCTCCCCCCTCTCCTTTCCTTCTTGGAACGCAGTAGGTCAAGAGTTCCCCCCAGAATCCAATAAAACCATACTTTCTGAAAATGATCAGTAGTCCCTTGCGACCATGCTGCTAGTTCTGACATTGTATAGGTATCTTTTATATTGTCCATTACTTCTAACCAGCTCGGGGCACCCACCTTCCAATTCCTAGCTATACAGATACGTAAGCATGTACACAGAGTTTTAATAAAGGTGTTGGTCACTGAGTTCAACCTTCTTACCCTTTCATTCAAAAGTCCCTGAGTTATAGTTAATTCAATTTTCTCGTCTAATGTGTCACAAAGAAACTTCAAGAGTCTCGTCCATAGTGGGCGTACTTTTGGGCAATCCCACCACGTGTGTCTATATGACCCCCTTGCCCCACAGCCTCTATAACAAGCTGCAGTGCTTAGGGGAGGAATATGGGCTGTCCGCTCTGGCGTAAGATACCACCTAAAGGCCACCTTCAAACAGTTTTCCCTCATATCTGCACTGATCATTCCCTTACTAGTTTCAAATAGAATTGTCTCCCAAGCTTCTCTTTCCCTTGTCTCCCCTGCATCTTTCTCCCATCTTTCTATAAGGGAAGATTTGAGGGTAATTTTCCTTTCTTGGAGCAATAAGTATATCTGTGAGATCATATGTTTCCCTCTGGTCTGTGTGTTGCATATTCGTTCTAGAGAGGACAAGGGCTGGCCTCTTCTATTGAAGGTATATTTAGTTATAGCTGAAGTTATCTGTAAATAAAGAAACCAGTGTAAAGTGTATGGCTGGATTTTGTCTCTGATCTGATTAAAGGTGAAAATCGTGGTTTTGTCTAGAAAATCTGCCACCCTATATAACCCTTTGTTTTCCCACTTCCCCACCACCTTTCTAAGTTCCAAGGGCAATAAAAACTTCAAGGGTAGAAATAAGGATTGTGGGGTAATTAATCCCATTTGTTTGGTAATCTTATGCCAATTATATATTGTCTCCATTGTTACTGGTGATCTGTAAGCGAGTGTTTTCGTTTTCAGTGTTGGGTCCCACAGAAGATCTGTCGGGCTCTCACATCCCGCTATATCTGCTTCAATTTTTGGCCAAGAGACCTCTCGTAAATTTTTCTCAAGGATGATAGATTGTGCTAACCTAGCGGCTTGGTAGTATTCCACCAGGTTCGGGACCCCCACTCCCCCCACCTGTCTGTGTTGTTTCAATAGTTGTGAAGCAATCCTAGCTTTCCCATCTGCTCTCAAGAAGTGAAATAAATCGGTTTGTAAGGCATTTAAGTCTGCCAGGGGAATCCCAATCGGCAGAGCTCTAAAAAGGTACAACAGCCTGGGGAGAACGTTCATTTTAATAGCTGATAGTCTCCCATATCACAAAATCTACACTTTTTCCAGTTATTTAGGTCCCTCCTGATGGTTTTGTAAATGGGTATATAATTTAATCTATATAAGTCTGAGAAAGTACTGTTTAACTTAACTCCCAAATATGTAATATGACTCTTTGCCCATATAAGGTTGAAATTTAGTTCTACCGTTTTTTTTTGTATGAGGTGGGAGGCAGATCGGTAAAGCTTCGCATTTATCAAGTTTAATCCTATATCCAGAGATTTCTGAAAATTTCCCCAGAGCATTGTACAAGTTAGTCAAAGAAACCAAAGGTCTGGTCAAAGTTAACAACACATCATCAGCGAATAGTGTCAATTTATATTCTTCCCCTGTTATCTCCACCCCCCGCACATCTACTGATTGTCTAATGAATGATGCGAGTGGTTCAATGCTAATGGCAAATAAAAGTGGTGAAAGTGGACACCCTTGACGGGTCCCATTTAAAATATCTATGGACCTGGAGATGTATCCTGACGCTCCTACTACTGCCGTTGGTCTGGAATATATGGTTGTAAGTGCTTTTTATAAAGGCACCCTTGAAGCCCATTTTATCTAGTACCCTAAACATAAACTTCCAATCCACCCTATCAAACGCCTTTTCCACGTCAAGTGATAGGAGTATAGATGGCGTCTTAGTCTTTGATAAGAAGTCAACCAGGGTCAAAATTCTCCTGACATTATCAGGGGCCTCTCTTTCCTTAATAAACCCCACTTGACCCTTATGTATCAGTGAGGGCAGGAATAATTTAAGTCTATTTGCCATAATCTTTGTAAATATCTTAAGATCCGTATTATTAGGGATATAGGCCTATAGTTTTGACAATATTTCGGATTTTTCCCTTCTTTGGGTATCACCACTATCTTAGCTTGTAACATGTCTTTAGGTAACTCCCCTCCCGCCAGTATCCCGTTAGTTTTCATTATTTTAAAGGGACTGTAAACTTCAGAAATCTTATTTAATATATAAAGAAATGACCTATGTAACTAATGTATGCTATACACATATGATGCTAACATTCTTAAGGCAATGTAGTAAAAAAGAAGTTTTAATCTTAGTGTGTGTCTTAGCAGGCAGGCCTTTGCTATTGTCTCTTTTTTTTTTTTTCAAAAGTGTGCCTCTGTAGCCAATTCTGTGTTTACTGATCGTGCTGCTATATTTATTTGTGGTGCGCATGCAACCTTCACTCTGTCTATTCAGCAAAGCACATTATCTCACTGCTCACATGTCAGGATCCCTGACTTACCTGGTCGTTGTTGGGGCTTATGCTGGGTCTCTAGCCACCGTTGCGGTGAAGACAGGCACAGTAATCCGTCTCGGCATCCCACAACGAGAAACGTCAAGACCAGCCAGTCACCAGCAGCAGCTGCGAATCTCTAGGCGCGCATGGCAGTACGCTGCCTAGATTTAAAGGGACAGTAACTGATTACAGGAACTCCCTCCTGAAAGGCACAGGTGTGGGAGTTCCTATAAAAGGCTACTCAGTACTTCATTCTGCACTGAGTTATTGCCTTGGAAGGTGCTTTCCTGGTTCCTGCTCCTCTACTGAGACCAAAGACCCCTGTTGTATGCTTCTAGTACTGCTGAGACCAAAGACCTCTACTGACATACTTGGGTATGATATACTACTGCTGAGACCGAAGACCCCTGTTGTATGCTTCTACTACTGCTGAGACCAAAGACCTCTGCAAAAATACTTGGGTATGCTATACTACTGCTGAGACCAAAGACCCCTGTTGTATGCTTCTACTACTGCTGAGACCAAAGACCTCTGCTGACATACTTGAGTATGCTTATACTGCCGCTGGGACCAAAAGACCCCTGCTGTAATACTGATGTATGCTTCTACTTCTGCTGGGACCAAAGATCCCTGTTGTAATACTGATGTATGCTTCTACTACTGCTGAGACCAAAGACCTCTAATGACATACTTGGGTATGCTATACTACTGCTGAGACCAAAGACCCCTGTTGTATGCTTCTACCTCTGCTGAGACCAAAGACCTCTGTTATATGCTTAATCTTCAACTGAAACTTGTACCTACTTGCATATGCTACCTTGTTCCTGGACATTTCACAACATATCTTACCAACAGTACCTGCTGAGTTCTGTGCTTGTTTAGAGACTTGTGTTTCAAAATTGCATTGTAAAATTTGTTCTGGTACAGTTCTGTTCTCTTATTTGATTAATCTGTTTCTGCCTATAATTTCTTCAGTAAAGGTTTCTCTAGAAAGACTTTCTTGTTTTTGGTTGTTATTCCTGCATACTGAGTTCCAGACACCTCCTCCCACCTTACAGAATAACTCAGACAAAAGGCATGGAACTCGCAGGAATAGTTGAGGCCCTTATTCAGCAACTAAACGCTGTAACCCAGACAGTATGAGCATTACAAGAGAATCAAAACAGAATGGAGCAACTATATCTAAGACCTCCACAGGGTACTAGCTCCCACACACCAATGGCTAATGCAGCTACACCTGAATCCGCCTCTAACAATTGATCTGAACCTAGAGTGGCACTACCAGAAAAGTTTAATGGAGATCGATTCCACGTCCAAACTTTTATCACTTCTTGACAAATATTATTCTCCCTACAACCCAAGACGTACAACTCTGACTTCATACGTGTACGAACTGTCATGTCACTCCTTATAGGTGAAACCTCAAGTATGGGCTCATCAACTCCTTGTCTATCATAGTCCTATACTAGAGTCTTGGGATCAGTTTCTGAAAACTTTAGAAACACAATATGAAGATCCTTATAAAACCTCCACTGCTCAAGCAAGAATTTGCATCCTCAAACAAGGCAAGAAAGATATAGAGGATTATATCACTGAGTTTCACCAACTTGCTACTCTCACATCCTGAAATGAGGTTGCTCTTCTTGATCAGTTTTGCTTTGGATTTATCCGATAGCCTAAAGGATGAGCTAGCATGAGTGGGAATTCCCAAAACTTCAGAAGAGATGATTTCTCTATCAACCCAGATAGACAGTCGTCTCAGGGAGAGACGTATGGAAAAGACTGCTACATATATTCCACCAAACAAATGCATTGTTCGTCCTCTATCTTTATCTCCCCCTACAACTTCCAACAGAAGAACCGATGCAGATAGGAGGTTTCAGGGGCACCTTTCAGATGCTTTTGTGGAAAACCTGGACATCTAGTCTGAGACTGTACCGCAAAACTTAAAACCACTAAGGGTAAGCAACCTACTCCTTTACTTTCTCTTATTCACATACCAAGGTATTCAAAGGCTCATTTGCCCATATCTCTCTCTTTGCAGTGGGACAAGAATTCCAGTAGTTTACCTGCTATGATTGATTCAGGCACAAGTGGTTTTTTTATGGACATTCAATTAGCCCAAAGGCTTCAGATATTTTTTTTCATTATTTTAAAGGGACTGTAAACTTCAGAAATCTTATTTAATATATAAAGAAATGACCTATGTAACTAATGTATGCTATACACATATGATGCTAACATTCTTAAGGCAATGTAGTAAAAAAGAAGTTTTAATCTTAGTGTGTGTCTTAGCAGGCAGGCCTTTGCTATTGTCTCTTTTTTTTTTTTTCAAAAGTGTGCCTCTGTAGCCAATTCTGTGTTTACTGATCGTGCTGCTATATTTATTTGTGGTGCGCATGCAACCTTCACTCTGTCTATTCAGCAAAGCACATTATCTCACTGCTCACATGTCAGGATCCCTGACTTACCTGGTCGTTGTTGGGGCTTATGCTGGGTCTCTAGCCACCGTTGCGGTGAAGACAGGCACAGTAATCCGTCTCGGCATCCCACAACGAGAAACGTCAAGACCAGCCAGTCACCAGCAGCAGCTGCGAATCTCTAGGCGCGCATGGCAGTACGCTGCCTAGATTTAAAGGGACAGTAACTGATTACAGGAACTCCCTCCTGAAAGGCACAGGTGTGGGAGTTCCAATAAAAGGCTACTCAGTACTTCATTCTGCACTGAGTTATTGCCTTGGAAGGTGCTTTCCTGGTTCCTGCTCCTCTACTGAGACCAAAGACCCCTGTTGTATGCTTCTAGTACTGCTGAGACCAAAGACCTCTACTGACATACTTGGGTATGATATACTACTGCTGAGACCGAAGACCCCTGTTGTATGCTTCTACTACTGCTGAGACCAAAGACCTCTGCAAAAATACTTGGGTATGCTATACTACTGCTGAGACCAAAGACCCCTGTTGTATGCTTCTACTACTGCTGAGACCAAAGACCTCTGCTGACATACTTGAGTATGCTTATACTGCCGCTGGGACCAAAAGACCCCTGCTGTAATACTGATGTATGCTTCTACTTCTGCTGGGACCAAAGATCCCTGTTGTAATACTGATGTATGCTTCTACTACTGCTGAGACCAAAGACCTCTAATGACATACTTGGGTATGCTATACTACTGCTGAGACCAAAGACCCCTGTTGTATGCTTCTACCTCTGCTGAGACCAAAGACCTCTGTTATATGCTTAATCTTCAACTGAAACTTGTACCTACTTGCATATGCTACCTTGTTCCTGGACATTTCACAACATATCTTACCAACAGTACCTGCTGAGTTCTGTGCTTGTTTAGAGACTTGTGTTTCAAAATTGCATTGTAAAATTTGTTCTGGTACAGTTCTGTTCTCTTATTTGATTAATCTGTTTCTGCCTATAATTTCTTCAGTAAAGGTTTCTCTAGAAAGACTTTCTTGTTTTTGGTTGTTATTCCTGCATACTGAGTTCCAGACACCTCCTCCCACCTTACAGAATAACTCAGACAAAAGGCATGGAACTCGCAGGAATAGTTGAGGCCCTTATTCAGCAACTAAACGCTGTAACCCAGACAGTATGAGCATTACAAGAGAATCAAAACAGAATGGAGCAACTATATCTAAGACCTCCACAGGGTACTAGCTCCCACACACCAATGGCTAATGCAGCTACACCTGAATCCGCCTCTAACAATTGATCTGAACCTAGAGTGGCACTACCAGAAAAGTTTAATGGAGATCGATTCCACGTCCAAACTTTTATCACTTCTTGACAAATATTATTCTCCCTACAACCCAAGACGTACAACTCTGACTTCATACGTGTACGAACTGTCATGTCACTCCTTATAGGTGAAACCTCAAGTATGGGCTCATCAACTCCTTGTCTATCATAGTCCTATACTAGAGTCTTGGGATCAGTTTCTGAAAACTTTAGAAACACAATATGAAGATCCTTATAAAACCTCCACTGCTCAAGCAAGAATTTGCATCCTCAAACAAGGCAAGAAAGATATAGAGGATTATATCACTGAGTTTCACCAACTTGCTACTCTCACATCCTGAAATGAGGTTGCTCTTCTTGATCAGTTTTGCTTTGGATTTATCCGATAGCCTAAAGGATGAGCTAGCATGAGTGGGAATTCCCAAAACTTCAGAAGAGATGATTTCTCTATCAACCCAGATAGACAGTCGTCTCAGGGAGAGACGTATGGAAAAGACTGCTACATATATTCCACCAAACAAATGCATTGTTCGTCCTCTATCTTTATCTCCCCCTACAACTTCCAACAGAAGAACCGATGCAGATAGGAGGTTTCAGGGGCACCTTTCAGATGCTTTTGTGGAAAACCTGGACATCTAGTCTGAGACTGTACCGCAAAACTTAAAACCACTAAGGGTAAGCAACCTACTCCTTTACTTTCTCTTATTCACATACCAAGGTATTCAAAGGCTCATTTGCCCATATCTCTCTCTTTGCAGTGGGACAAGAATTCCAGTAGTTTACCTGCTATGATTGATTCAGGCACAAGTGGTTTTTTTATGGACATTCAATTAGCCCAAAGGCTTCAGATAGCCAGTGTTCCAAAAAAAGATACCCATTCACATACAACTTATCTATGGTTCACCTCTAAAGACTGGCCCTATCACAGAAGAAAACCATCCCTTTATCAATTCTAATTTGGTCTGGGCATCAAGAAAATCTAATCTTTGATTTGGCAACATCATCAGTGTTTCCCCTTGTACTTGGCCTGCCATGGTTGCGTAAGCATAACCCTGCAATCAATTGGGGGACTGGGTCCAGTTTCCATTCATCTTTTTTTGTATCAAGACTTGTTTTAACACCTCCATCAACTCTACCCTTCAAACCAAGACTTCTGGAAATACCTCTGTTCAAACACCCGACATGTATAAAGAACTCTGTGATGTCTTTGAAAAGAAAGGAGCAGATATCCTTCCTCCTCACAAGGAGTATGATTGCCCCATAGATCTGGATCCCCAAAGATGGAGGTCTTCGCCCTCAGCATTGATTACAGGGAGCTCAATGCCATTACCACATTACCATCAAAAACAAATACCCCTTACCGCTCATCCCAGAGCTAATAGATAACTAAAAACAGCAGTCATCTTTAGCAAGATTGACCAACAATCTTGTTAGAATAAGAAGAGGAGATGAGTGGAAAACTGCTTTTCGTTCACGTTATGGACATTATGAGTATACTGTAATGCCTTTCGGCTTATGCAATGCCCCTGTTACCTTTCAGTGGTTGGTCAACGACATCTTTCGTGACATCCTGGATATCTTTGTGGTAGCCTACCTTGATGACATACTCATTTTCTCCTCTTCTGAATCACAACACCATGACCATGTCACCACAGTACTATCTCGCTTAAGAAGCAATAATCTATTTGCAAAATTTGAGAAATGTATCTTCAACACTACCTCAGTTAAATTCCTAGGCTTCATTTTAACACCTGGAAAGATAAGTATGAACTCCAAAAAGTTTGAAGCTATAATCAGCTGGCCCATTCCAGATAGTAAGAAGGCCATACAACGCTTTGTGGGTTTTGCAAACTTTTATAGAAGGGTTATAAGAAGCTTCTCTCGTATTATCCAACCAATAACTGTTCTTACCAAAAAGATGGTTAAGTTTCATTGGACTGACAAAGCTCAATTGGCCATTGAACAGCTAAAACAAATTTTCACTTCTTCACCTATCTTAATCCTGCCTCAACTACGACAACCCTTTTATGTTGAGGTTGAAGCTTCTGAAACTGCTATGGGGGCAGTGCTATCACAAAGAGCTGGTGACAGGAATTACCTTTATCCAGTAGCTTTCTTGTCAGGGTACTCTCCCTGGCGGAAAGAAATTATGACGTTGGGGACAGAGAGCTACTTGCCATAAAGACAGCATTAAAAGAAAGGAGACATCTTCTGGATGGAGATGATCATCCCATCACAGTATATACTGATCACAAAAATCTAGAATATCTACATACAGCCCGCAGACTTAGAGCCAGACAAGCCTGATGGGCACCTTTTTTTAGTTGATTTCACTTTAGTTGTTACGTACCGTCCTAGAACCAGAAACGGTAAAGCAGATGCTCTGTCTCGCATTGGAGAGGCTGAAAAACTTGAGACAGAAACTGTCCTAGATTCCTCAGAAGCATCTGCACAGTATCCTGAGTATCAGATTCATAACAACAAAGTGGTAGTACTGTTTAGTATCATTCCCGAAGTACTACATTTCTTCCATGATACACCATTAGGTGGACATGGTGGTATTCACAAGACTCAGGAATTGATTAATCGTCAATTTTGGTGGTCCACTATGCAGAAAGACGTTAAAACCTATGTACAATCATATCCTATCTGTGCAACAAATAAAGACTCATGACAAGCTCCTGTAGGACTTTTACAACCACTCCCGATACCTATAAGACCCTGGACAGATATAGCCATAGACTTTATTGTTGATTTGCCCTCTGCTCAAGGCTATACTTCTATCATGGTAGTGGTTGACCGGTTTTCTAAAATGGTCTATTTTGTTGCTACCAAAGGGGTACCTGATGCAAATCAAACAGCTACCATTTTCCTTCAGGAGATTTATCGTTACATGCTTACCCGAGACTATTGTCTCTGATAGAGGTTCCCAGTTTCCCTTCAAGTTTTGGTCTGCCTTTTGAAAGGGGGTGCATATTCAATGAGTATTATCCACTGTCTTTCATTCCCAAACAGATGGTCAAACTGAGCACACTAACCAGAAACTTGAACAATACCTACGTTGTTATACCACCACCTTACAAGATGACTGGGTTCATTACCTCGCTCTAGCTGAATTTGTTTATAATAATCAAATTCATAGATCTGCATCCATGTCTCCTTTTTATGTATCTATGGCTATCATTGAACTATGCTACCTGGTTCCCCTCTCCAAAGCTCTGTACCAGCCGCTGATCAATGTCTACTTGGCATTCAAAATACGTTTGCACTTGTAAAGAAAAAGTTACTGCAGGCTCAGCAACAATACAAACAGTATGCTGATAGGAAAATATGTCCTACCCCAGATTATCAGGTAGGGGATAAAGTATATTTATCTACTTCTCACCTTCGGCTTGCTCTACCCTCTAAGAAATTGGGTCCTCATTTTATTGGACCTTTCACCATTGAGAAAATTATATCACCAGTAGCAATACGTCTTAAATTACCTTCATCGTATATCATATTCATCCAGTATTTCATGTTTCTCTTCTTAAACCTGTAATACCAGATCTATTTTTATCTTTTACACTGTCCACACCAGGACCTGTCATGGTGAATGGATCAGAAGAATATGAAGTCAAAGAAATTCTGAATGCCAGAATCCATAGAGGAAAACTGGAGTACTTCATCCAATGGAAAGGATATAGTCCTGATGAGAGAAGTTGGGTAACAGCAACTGAAGTCCATGCACGCATCCGGTATTTTAAGAAACATCCTAACCATCCTACTCACAGTTGTCCCCAGAGGACACGCCTAAGGAGGGGGCACTGTCAGGATCCCTGATTTACCTGGCCACCATCACAGCTAATGCTGGGTCTCTAGCCACCGTTGCGGTGAACACAGGCCCAGTAATCTGTCTTGGCGTCCCACAAGGAGAGGCTCCAAGACCAGTCTGTCAGCAGCAGCAGCTGCGAATCTCTAGGCACGCGTGGCCACATGCTGCCTAGATTTAATGGGACACTAACTGATTACAGGAACTCCCACCTGAAAGGCACAGGTGTGAGAGTTCCTATAAAAGGCTACTCAGTGCTTCAATCTGCACTGAGTTATTGCCTTGGAAGGTGTTTTCCTGGTTCCTGCTCCTCTGCTGAGAACAAAGACCCCTGTTGTATACTTCTACTACTGCTGAGACCAAAGACCTCTGCTGACAACATACTTGGGTATACTTATACTGCCGCTGGGACCAAAGTCCCCTGCTGTAATACTGATGTATGCTTCTACTACTGCTGAGACCAAAGACCTCTGCTGACATACTTGGGTATGCTATACTACTGCTGTGGCCAAATACCCCTGTTGTATGCTTCTACTACTGCTGAGACCAAAGGCCTCTGCTGACAACATACTTGGGTATACTTATACTGCTGCTGGGACCAAAGTCCCCTGTTGTAATACTGATGTATGCTTCTACTTTTGCTGGGACCAAAGACCTCTGCTGACATACTTAGGTATGCTATACTACTGCTGTGGCCAAAGACTCGCCAAAGATAGTCTTAATAAAGGCCCAGTTCTTAGGGCCGAAACGCGTTGACATATATGGTATATCTTTGAATGAATTGATCCCTGAGGCATAGGATCCATTTCTGTATTTTTTCATCGTTTACACACAGGAATAACTTTTTAGGAGCATCTCTTCACATCTTGTATTCACATAAGGGTCACTTTATAACTGTGTTATTCACTTTAACACATCCTAAATATTAATTTGGATTATTTTTTCACATTTTTTCTTTTTTCATTTTTTGTGTATACACATTTTTGATTATTCATGCCCACTTTATCACATCATCTTTCCAGGATTTTTTTGGATATTCACAATAATTTTTTAAACTTGATTTGAAAACCACTACGTTTTTCTTTTTTACACACTTCATCAATTCACCGTTTATCGAGGGAAATATAAGGATAATTGTTTTAAAATAGAATCTTCATATTGGACATTCACTCTCTGGAAAGAATTTAAGTTTGGGACTTACATATTTATGGACACCAACTCAGTAAATTGATGTTTTTATATTTATATTTTTTATCCAACCATCAACCAGCTTATCAGTTAACAGCTGTTTTATTGCAATTTATTTTGTGATTAAGATTGTATTTTGTTGTGGTTTTAACCACAATTGTATTGTTTTTTATACAGATATATGTATATTTTATTGTTAATTTTAAGTGGATCCATTTTTGTATCTTGTTTGTATATTCTAGCTATAAGTAGCTTATAAAATATTTTATATACACCTATAGTATTTCAATATATTTTTTATTTAAATAATCTTGTCACTACTAGTGTCTTAGCCTTTTAGGAGGAGCTCTGTGTATTTATTTTTAGCAGTATGCTTCTACTACTGCTGAGACCAAAGATCTCTGCTGACATACGTAGGTATGCTTACACTGCCGCTGGGACCAAAGACCCCTGTTGTAATACTGATGTATGCTTCTACTACTGCTGAGACCAAAGACCTCTGCTGACATACTTGGTATGCTTATACTGCCGCTGGGACCAAAGACCCCTGTTGTAATACTGATGTATGCTTCTACTACTGCTGAGACCAAAGACCTCTGCTGACATACTTGGGTATGCTTATACTGCCGCCAGGACCAAAGACCCCTGTTGTAATACTGATGTATGCTTCTACTTCTGAGACCAAAGACCCCTGTTGCATAGGTGTGGGCGTTCCTATAAAAGGCTACTCAGTGCTTCAATCTGCACTGAGTTATTGCCTTGGAAGGTTTTTTCCTGATTCCTGCTCCTCTGCTGAGCAAAGACCCCTGTTGTATGCGTCTACTACTGCTGAGACCAAAGACCTCTGCTGACAACATACTTGGGTATACTTATACTGCCACTGGGACCAAAGTCCCCTGCTGTAATACTGATGTATGCTTTTACTTTTGCTGGGACCAAAGATCTCTGCTGACATACTTAGGTATGCTTATACTGCCGCTGGGACCAAAGTCCCCTGTTGTAATACTGATGTATGCTTCTACTTTTGCTGGGACCAAAGACCTCTGCTGACATACTTAGGTATGCTAACACTGCTGCTGGGACTAAAGACCCCTGTTGTAATACTGATGTATGCTTCTACTACTGCTGAGACCAAAGACCTCTGCTGACATACTTGGGTATGCTATACTACTGCTGTGGTCAAAGACTCCTGTTGTATGCTTCTACTACTGATGAGACCAAAGACCTTTGCTGACAACATACTTGAGTATACTTATACTGCCGCTGGGACCAAAGTCCCCTGTTGTAATACTGATGTATGCTTCTACTACTGCTGAGACCAAACATCTCTGCTGACATACTTAGGTATGCTTATACTGCCTCTGGAACCAAAGACCCCTGTTGTAATACTGATGTATGCTTCTACTACTGCTGAGACCAATGATCTCTGCTGACATACTTAGGTATGCTTATACTGCCTCTGGGACCAAAGACCCCTGTTGTAATACTGATGTATGCTTCTACTTCTGCTGGGACCAAAGACTCCTGTTGCATAGGTGTGGGCGTTCCTATAAAAGGCTACTCAGTGCATCAATCTGCACTGAGTTATTGCCTTGGAAGGTGTTTTCCTGGTTCCTGCTCCTCTGCTGAGAGCAAAGACCCCTGTTGTATGCTTCTACTACTGCTGAGACCAAAGACCTCTGCTGACAACAAACTTGGGGATGCTTATACTGCCGCTGGGACCAAAGCCCCCTGTTGTAATACTGATGAATGCTTCTACTACTGCTGAGACCAAAGACCTCTGCTGACATACTTAGGGTTGCTATACTACTGCTGAGACCTGTTGTATGCTTCTACCTCTGCTGAGACCAAAGACCTCTGTTATATGCTTAATCTTCAACTTAAACTTGTACCTACTTACATATGCTATTTTGTTCCTGGACATTTCACAACATATCTCACCAGCAGTACTCGCTGAGATCTGTGCTTGTTGAGAGACTTATACCTACTTGCATATGCTACCTTGTTCCTGGACATTTCACACAATATCTTACCAACAGTACCCGCTGAGTTCTGTGCTTGTTGAGAGTCTTGTGTTTCAAAATTGCATTGTAAGATTTGTTCTGGTACAGTTCTACTCTCTTATTTGGTTAATCTGTTTCAGCATATCATTTCTTCAGTAAAGGTTTTTCTAGAATGAATTTCTTGTTTTTGGTTGCTATTCCTGCATACTGAGTTCCAGACACTTCCTCCCACCTTCAGATAAGCTGGGCAGACAAGCAAAGTTCACTAACGAGCTTAGAAAGGAGAAAAGGGGGCATCCTGCAACCTTCTGATGTGCTGGACCACTCTATACAAAAACTCAATCCACAAATAGGAGCGGCTTATGGAGGCAGCCGGCTCTGAGATATATAACAGATCCCAGAAAAGAATGTAAGCTAAATAATAAATTAAAATAAAACACAATACAAACTGGTATTGATTATTGGTTGGAACATTGAATACTGCTTTTGGTTACAAATATATGTGCTTACTGACCCTTTAACACAGTAACCTGTCAATATCACATTGACCATTCATGCTTCTTAATGACTAGGAAAGCACACATGTACCTTGTCAATGAAAGCAACAATAAAAACCCCTACCTCCTAGAGGGTAATAATCAGTTAAAGGGACAGTCTACACCTTAGCCATCTTAAAGTCTTACCTTACGTTAAGCTGCAAATAACCCCCTTCACCCCTTTCTATATCATGCAGCAGGAATAGTAAACAAGTTATTTTAAAATGAATATTATTTCTGGCCACTTTGAAATGGTTGCCAAGCTCCTCCCACTGATGACATCATGATCTGGGCTACATCTAGGCACTCTGCTGAATAGCATTGATAGTCTGTTGAATCTAACTAGTGATTCTTTTGTGATTCGATGCCATAATTTAATTTTAGTTACTCTTGTTTTAAAATTTTGCACTCACTGCATTGTTTTCACGACATACAAACAAGAATGTATATAATAATGAATATGAGATACAATAAGACTACTGTTTCTAAAAAATCTAGTAAAGTCACGTATAGGAAATTCTAAATGGCGTTTTGCATTCTGGTCCCTGAAGAATATTTTTGTGTATAATGTAAATAACTATAGATTTTGATAAAAAAATATTGAACAAAAATAAACTTGAGGGTCTCCATTGATCTTCTTTATTGCATATAGGAAATGTAAACATGAAAGTGTAATTGATAACTTGAATGTATTAATTAATTCAAGTGTGACTTAATTCAAGTCTATCAGATAAAGGTGCTTCTTATTGCTATATAAAATAGAACTGTAACATATGTTTATGTAAACAGCAAAACAGAGGATTGGGTGAAATCAGTATTGTTTTGCTTCTGTTTTAGATTTTGTAATTTGGTGCTGAAATACAAAGATAAAAATATATTACTTTATATATAATGCTATGGTATTAAACACAACTTGAAATCCTTTTAGTGGTGCTACAGCTTAATAGAAGAAGAGAACTAGATAAGAGTTACAGATGCCCTTCAGTTAACCCGAGCAAAACCAGTAGTTCTCAACCTTTTTGAAATGTATGTGCTTAATTGATTTATTTTTATACATCTGTGATGGCGTCTCAGGGACTCTAGTTATATTATACAATGGTATAACATGAAAATACTGCGAACCAATAAAACAAAATATTATACCATTTTTGTCACCAATAAAACATTTCAAGAATAATAATGTTTATGTGGAATCAAAGATACAATTTGGGGTGTTTTGACCTTCAGCCTTAAAAGAATATGAAACAAGTATGGAATGTAATATAAATAATTGGAAAGTTGCTTAAAATTGCATTAAAGTTTAATTTTGACTAGACTGTCCCTTTAATCATGCATAGTAATTTTTTTTTATATATTCATGAATTATTGTGCCCCTTTTCCTGTAATCAAACTTTAAAAATTATGGGCTTTCCAATTCTGACAATTGGAAATATATACTGCAGAACTCACAAGCCTAACCCTCAACTGGGAGATTAGATAACATACAGCAAAATAATGCACGTTTTTGCTAAGAAAATGACTAACCCAGTAACAAGATTATCTGTAAAACACAATTGGGGTGCCACATAATTATCCTATGGAATACTGTATTCCTGATCGGTACTCATGTATTTGCAAACAAATTGTGTCTATGAATATGCTGGACTCTCCAAGTTGTCCAGCTGAGCCACTCCGGACCAGCAGCAGAGGATCTAGAACTTAATATTTGGGGGAGCTAATTGGGGGGCTGACAAAGGTAGTGAAGACACAGCACACATAATAAACTGAGTCCCTTGCAGCTCAATGGGGGGTGCTACAGATGCGTTTGGAGATGCATAACATCCCTCAGCACCCCCATAGAACTGCCACTGCAGAAAATCATGAATTAAATCAATTTAAAATAATTATTGGCTCCTATAAAATAAGAGAAGTGAGGGGGATTTGCTTCATCCAAGAAACAGAGGGCAGAAATGGCAAGGTCTTTCACAATATTTAATACATTATAGTTTCAGTGTTAGTTAGATAAGTTTTTCATGTTAGTTCATTTTTGGTTCATACCTCTGTGCTCATTACTAATAGTAAAACATAATTAAAGGGGCATTCTAATGACATGTTCTAATGAGTTAATAATACACCAATGCTGGAAATAAAGATGATATAAGTTGCTGTCTCTTTCTTCTATAAGAAAATCATTTCCCCACACTGTTCTTCTTGGTTGAAATGTCACAATATTGGACAATGCTTTCTTCTCAATCAGTTATCAAAAATACTTTCCCAGTAATACATTAAAAATAACACATCACAATGGTTTCAGAACATGAGATGGATTATTATTAACATAACACTGTAAAGAAGATCAGTCCAACACCTCCTAATGTTATATCTTGTGCTGCCAAAGAGTCTTTGTATTTGTCATTTTGTATTCAATTGTGAATTTCTATCCTTATAACATGAACTTAATTAATAAAAAAATATTTATTGGATGAGACTATTTATCAGCTGAATAGTTAGCACACCTAAATAAATAAATAAAATAAATAAATTAATTATCAAATAAATTAATTAATTAATATTTTGTTAATTTTATTGTTTAACAAATATTGTTTAAGATATTGTCAGTGAATTCTACATGCAGTACTTAGCAAATATATATATATATATATATATATATATATATATATATATATATATATATATATATATAGGCTTTCTATAATTGTTATAGTATTTTTATGCACTTCCTGGTTATACCCACATGATTCCCCTAAACGGATAACAGCTGTGATGTCACCAGGGGTCGGGGGGTGTTAAATTCTTAGAAAAATAAACCTAAGTAGTACTACAAAATTAAAAAACCCTATTCTGCTCACTCAGCCTATATTACTAAATGTAAACGTTTAAGGACACAAACGTTAAGCTAAGCAGGGCTGTATGTAACAAAGTACCAGCATCCAACTATGCTGGAGAGTCACAGTCCAGTCATTTTATATAATGTGCCTGGGTTTCAGGCGGTCTGAAACCCGGACACATGATTTGAAACCCGGAGGTGGCAACCCTACTGGGACAGAATGAACAACCGGGTGGGACACTGGAACAGTGCCTCCAAACAGGGACAATCCCAGTAAAAGTTGGACTTCTGGTAAGCCTATATATATATATATATATATATATATATATATATATATATATATATATATATATATATATATATATATATATATATATATATAAAATCTTAATTTTCTAAATTCATTGGTTACACAGTCCCAAAAATAGTAATCCTTTGTTAAAACTGAGCTAATTACCAAAATTTGCAGGCTTTTCAGGGGAAGGGGTTGTTGGGGAGATTTATCTAACATGTTCTTTGTATTTATGTAGTTAACATTTTTTTAAAGCAGTCTAAAAACTTAATTAGCATCATAAATTAACATTTTGATAGTTGTAGTTTTCTGTACTTCTCATTATTTAAAAAATTTATAATTTGGGCTGCATTTTTCCACTTTTGTTAATCAATCATGTTTATTAATACTAAAAATACCATACAAATAGACAAGAACAAAATGGAATTTCAACAAGTCAAGGTTCTTGAAACAGAAAAACACTAAAGTTATGCAAAACATTCTCTGAAAGTGCTTTCTAAATAGACCGGAACATGGTATTGAAAGATTTCGATAGCTGAGTATTGGTGGCACAGCCACTCAAAACCATATTGCATTTGTAATCACCTCAAATTTTTGTACATCAATTATACATACATTCACTGGACCTTCAATAAAAAATTTGGCCATACCCCCAGTACAGAAAATGTAATTCTGCATTTTGCCACTGATGACACATAAAAATATTAGTTTCTCAGATAAGGATGTGATCTAACTATCTTCTACTTGAAGATACCTAAGAAAAGTAGTGAGAAGGTGGTGGCCAAGCATGGTTTTAAAATACTTCAGATTCTAAAATAATTCATGAATTATCTAGATTGCTAGGATAATTCAGGTTTTAATTGCTTGGGTACTAAAATTCCTGTTTTAAAACAAATTATTACTCTGCGTGAATATATGACTGTGATCTTTGTTGTTAAATTGGACATAAAACTCAAACTTTTCTTTCATTCAGATAGAGAATACAATTTTAAACAACTTTCCAATGAACTTGTATTATCTAATTTGATTAATTATCTTAGTATCCTTTGTTAAAGAAGCAACAATGAACTACTGGGCGCAAGCTGGACACATTGGATGAGTACGGGCACCAATCAGCAGCTCCTGATTCTACCGTTGTATACTTCTTAACAAAGGATACCAACAGAACAAAACAAATTAGATAATAGATATACATGTGAATGTTGTTTAAAATCACATGCTCTGTCTGAATCATAAAAGAAAATCACATGCTGTATCTGAATCATAAAAGAAAAACATTGGGTTTCATGTCTCTTTTGCTAGAATTGGTAAGAACCATTCATGGGACACTCATAATTACTAATAAAGCTATGTTCATTGTTTGCATATTGTTTACATTTAATTAGTATTGTATTTAATTTTTTTAATTAATTTTCTGTACTTTACAGGAATTGCCTCGATTCACAAGCATTTCAGAAATATGGGCTGTTTGTGTCCAGAAATGAACCCAGAGTTTCATTCCTCACTCAGTGCAGACCAGATCATCAGAAAAAAGCAGACTCTAGTACTGAGTAGGGGTTGATTGAAGAAGGTGCATGGTTCTTAGTAAGTACAATAGGATACAGGCATCTAGACTGCTTGGCTAGAGACTTCAACCTGCATTTACCCTTTTTGAGAGCTCAAATGTATCAAAATTCACTTTAAACCAATCCTGCCCCTCACCAGAGAGAAACACTGATATAGGTAATCAGTCCTCCATAAAACTTTTCAGGGTGAATTTTGATGATAACCAAAAATCAGTTAAAAATGAAGTAGCTTTGAAAGCCTTCAGTTGCACATTAACTAAACACATTGTATAGATTTAAACATCTCTAAAGAAAAAGAGTTATTGCCATTTTGGTTCCACAGAAAATGTTCCTTTTAGCAGATTGTGATACTTTTTTTAAAGGGTCAGGAAACCCAAAATGTTTATTTCATGATTTAGGTAAAACATACAATTTTAAACAACTTTCCAGTTTACTGCTATTATCAAATTTGCTTCATTCTCTTGGTATCATTTGTTGAAGGAGCAGCAATGCCCTACTAGTTGCTAACTGAACACATGGGTGAGCCAATGGCAATCAGTGTATATATATGCAGCCACCAATCAGCAGCTAAAACCTAGGTTCTTTGCTGCTCCTGAGCTTACCTAGACAAACCTTTCAGCAAAGGATAACAAGAGAAGGAAGCAAATTAAATAATAGAAGTAAATTGGAAAATTGTTTAAAATGTTATGCTGTCTAAATCATTAATGTCTAATTATTAGACCAAACTACTTCTAATTCCCCCCTCTAGCTCCACTCCAGTCTCTAATTTTTCTATCACTGTTGGCGGCACCACTATCTCCCCATCACCACAAGTCCGCTGCCTCTGAGTCATGCTTGACTCAAATCTGTCCTTCATTCCCTACATCCAACTGCTCTCTTCATCCTGCCGCAACCACCTACGCAATATCTCCAAAATTTGCCCGTTTCTGAGTGCTGAAACTACCAAACAGCTCATCCACTCCCTGGTAATTTCCCGACTTGACTACTGTAACAACTTACTAACTGGCCTCCCTCTCTCCCGCCTCTCTCCCCTCCAATCCATCTGCCAGACTAATCCACCTCTCTCGACGCTCTGTTTCTGCTGCGCCTCTCTGTGAGTCCCTTCACTGGCTCCCCATTCACAACAGAGTTAAATTCAAAATTCTCACCCTGACCTACAAAGCCCTCACCAATGCTGCCCCACCCTACCTGTCCTCACTCATCAACAAATATACTCCTGCCCGTCCCCTAAGATCCAACAACGACCTGCTTCTTGCATCCTCTACCATCACCTCCTCTCATTCTAGACTACAGGACTTCTCTCGTGCGGCACCAACCCTCTGGAACGCACTTCCTCAAGATGTCAGACTTGCCCCTAACCTGTCCTCCTTTAAACGTTCCCTAAAGACCTTTCTGTTCAGGGAAGATTATCACCCGACTTATTAACAAACTAACCAATTAACTAACAGTTGCCCTCTATCTCCTCACTAATATCATTCTCACCTCTGCAGTCCCCACCTCCTGTTTCCAATCCTCCTACCCATCTAGATTGTAAGTTCCCACGGGAACAGTGCCCTCAATTCCCCCTGTATTTGTCTGTAAAATTTTGTGTCTTATCGTATTGTTTCTCCACTGTACTGTTATCCTTGTACCCATGGGCAGCGCTGCGGAATCTGTTGGCGCTTTATAAATAAAGAATAATAATAATAATAATAATTATGACTTTACTGTCCATTTAATGGACTGACACAAATAAGGTTTTGTATTACATAAGCTTTAAAGTCCTTACAGGTCTCTTCTACATCTGAAGAAGAGGAACAATCTACTAAAATGAACAAATATCACTAAAGGGACATTCATTGCTCTTTTTCTGTCATTCATATGTAACAGGAAAGATAAAACATTTTAACTAAAAGACACATGTACTGTGTAAAACGGATACCAAGTTATTCGCCACTCACTGCTGGAAAGGGGTAACTAACGCCAATGTACTTGTGAATGGAAACAATTATCTATAGAACAATAAATAAAATTACATTTACATTAGTGTGCTGATGATGCCTTTAGAATAAAGTATTTTGAAATGTATTAGGGTTCATTTTTATTTACTGATGTTTCCGTGCTGAAAATAAACTACTTGTTTTCATACAATATATTGTTTAGCATGTTTAAATAGTGACAATATCAGTGTTTTAGTTTAATGGTCTCTATAGATGTTTTGCACAAAAAAGTCAAGTTCAAGATGTTATTTCTGATATTTAATTTAACATAAAATTCATTTTGTCACAATAATCTGTAAGAATTCAAAGCACATTCTAATGCTCTGATCAGGGCATATATTTGTTTGCATTAATGTCCCTGGATAACTATTTTTATAAACCCTCCAAAGAAGTTAAACACATATTGCAGTTCCTGAAACAGAGCATGACCAGCAAGCCAATCAGGAACATCAGCTGCACAACCTTCTAATCAATGACTTTGTTCTGATTTGGAGTCATAATGCTTCAGACTCCAGAGTGGGGCTTTACCTATGTATTTAACTAATTTGTTATGGTGAAACACAGGTAGCTAGGCGCAGTAACAAGAAACATTGCAGCATAAGAATCATATGCCCAACAAGTCTGCTCACAATTCCTATAAGGTATAAGCTTAAATAGTTTGTAGGATAACCTTATGTTTATCCCAGTCATTCTTATGCCCTCCACAGTGTGTATTTTACCAGCTCTAATGAAAGCTGAAAGAAGAGCTTCCACAAATTACTCTTGAACTTGCTACTCTTCAACTTTAGATCATGATCCCTTGTTCTGGTGTTGCTCTTTTTGTAATTAAAGGGACAGTGAACCCAATTTTTTTCTTTCGTGATTCAGATAGAGCATACAATTTTTAGCGACTTTCTAATTTACTCCTATTATCAATTTTTCTTCATTCTCTTGCTATCTTTATTTGAAAAAGAAGGCATCTAAACTTTTTTATTGGTTTAGTACTCTGGACAGAACTTTTTTTATTGTTGGATGAATTTATCCACCAATCAGCAAGAACAACCCAGGTTGTTCACCAAAAATGGGCCGGCATCTAAACTTACATTCTTGCATTTCAAATAAAGATACCAAGAGAATGAAGAAAATTTGATAATAGGAGTAAATTAAAAAGTTTCTTAAAATGTCATGCTCTATCTGAATCATGAATGAACAAATTTGGGTTCAGTGTCCCTTTAATGCTTACAGCCTCAACTTTATTAAGTCTTTTAATATACTTAAAGTTTCTACAATATCACCTCTCTCCCTTCTCTTCTCCAGGCTATACATATTTAGGTAACTGAGCCTTTATTTGTAAGTTTTTGTTTTTTAGACCATGTGCCATTATAATATCCCTCCTTTGAGCAGATACCAATTTACTCTATTTATATCCTTCTGGAAACCTGGCGAGCAGAACACAATATTCTAGATGAGGTCTAACTATTGATTTATAAAGTGGCATTAGAACCTTACTATTCCTGCTGCCAATACCTCTACCAATATAACCAAAAATTCTACAAGCCTTGTTTGCTGCAATACGGAATTGTTTACCAAATTTCAAATCAACTGAAATAATAATTCCTATATCCTGTTCTTCTTTTGCAACAGTCAAAGAGTATGTAATTAACCACTGGATTTTTATTTCCTAAAAGCAGAATTTTGTACTTTGTGATGTTGAACTTTTGTCATTTGTCCATGTCCAATACTTTATCACCTCTGCAAATGGACAAACTTTCCCTTATACCAAACATTATAAGTAATGTGTAAACTGCATGCGCTAACATATTCGAGCCTATCATTTTTGTCATTATAATGTTCTTTTAAATGCTCAATGTATATGAAGGATAACTCTGAAAGCTTTGTTGTTGGATATGAACGTGTGCTTCCACAAACATATAAACAAACAGTAGTTTAATTTAAAACAGAAACTTTATTTTTTAAGATCTATAAACATTTTTAAATACCTTATCAAAAACGGGGCAAATAAAAAGATTTGATTTAATGTCCCTCTAAATCTGATGCTAATTTTAAACTAATCTACAGCATAGATGTTTCAGCGAACAATAGCATGTTGGTTTATAGTTTGTAGTGAATTGATATGTGACAGGCTGTTTTGTGAGAATGAAACATATTGAATATATTTGAACACGAACATTGTTTTTCCAAAATGAAAAGATTTGTTTTCTGTCTATGGTATTTATATTAAAACCATGAGGGTAAATCGACTTTGCTTAACCAATTTTAATAACAGCAAGTGCTGTTTCACAGTGGGGTTTAAAGTCTCTTGGCAGAGTCTGTTTCAATTAGTACTATTTGGCTTGGCTTGCTGAAACCACTTGACTATAACCATTTGTTTGTCAGTGATATTAGACACAATGAGACTTTCCTATATTTAATAAACTTGTCATTATATTAGTGGAAGCTCTTCATCACTTGCTGAATACTTACCAGTTTCTGAAATATACAAACAAAAGTCATATGTTTAAATTAGATAGGAAAATAAGACAGAATAGCATTGAGTTAACCTGTCACTAATAGGTCAGTTCAATCAATGGATGTGCCGCTGTAATGTATGCAACACCTGGTGATTTCAATTAATCATCCGCCATATGATGTGACACAAGAGAGTGAGACAAAATGTGTTAACCCCATTATGCACCTATAATGAAGACTTACAATATACTTACAGTAGTTTAGAAATGGGTATTTATGTAGGACTGGCATTAAAATATAACCAAATGTAGTTAAAAAATAACCTTTCATATATACAGCCCATTCTTCTTACAATAGTGCCAGATGATAATAAGTGTATTGTTGGCTTTTTTACATAGACCACTTTATATAAAGAATAATACGATTTCAGCTAATAGTCTTCTGTTCACATTAATTGCATGCAATATATATATACAATTATAACCTCCTATTAAGCCTCATTTAGTCATTTCAGTGTGTACTATGATAGCTAGATGGCTTTTTATAATATGCTACTGGCCCCTGCAGGTTCAGTAGGTTGGCTCACTTTGCTGAGCATAGGAAGGTACAAAGAAAAACCATTACTCAAAGACATCAGTTTGACCCTTATTTCTAACTATCTCTAATTGTTGGATTAGTCACCTGAGAGCTCACTAAAACGCCAGTGCAATGCACATGCAGCACCCATTAAACACATATTTTCTCTATTTTTTGATTACAAGAACCAGAAATGTATTGGTATATGAATACATATGCACAAAACAGACAGACAAAGTCCAAGCACTAAAGAACATTCGTATTTAGAATTCTGTGTGACCTGTGATAGGTGTATTAAATCCTGGATCTATTGGCACTGATATCGTTAGTCCTTTTAAACACACAATCATTTTGCTTACTTTAATGTAGCTTCATAACAGATCGTGGCTCGTCACTTTAACGGAATATACTTAAGTTTTCATCTTACCCGATCTTGCTGTACTTAGGTTCCACGCCAATGTATAGATAGATTTGTGTCGGTCCACGGGAGCGTGCAAATAAATGTAACAACAAACAGACCTTCACTCGGTCCCGCTCCCTCCTCGATCACTCCAATAATGGCTCCAAGATGCAGCTTGTACTTTGGCTTGTGATGATTTGTAGTCTAGCAATCCGTCTCTTTAGTCAGTGCCGGTCCACAGGAGTTAAAGGCCTCTCTCAGTCCTGCTCCCTCCTCGGTCACCTCTTTGACGGCTCCGCTCGTTCTCCGTTTGGGATCCGAAACTTTTGATAGTTGCAGTGCCCTCCAGGATATCACCTCTGTTTTTCCCACAGGATCTGTCTCTTGAATATCTTCGTGTCTGTGCTCTCTCTGGGACCTCAGTAATATACAGTTCAAGCAGCGATCAAAAAATGATCAATTGAGGAGCACCAGACAAAGTTCTTTATGTAAAACTTAACCTTTATTAGGCCCATTGGCTCAAATTAAAACTTTAAAGCTCTTCACAACATACAAATGATCAGTATTTCTCTGCTTATGCGTTGAGTACGGCTATCGCCGAAACGCGTAAGCAGAGAAATACTGATCATTTGTATGTTGTGAAGAGCTTTAAAGTTTTAATTTGAGCCAATGGGCCTAATAAAGGTTAAGTTTTACATAAAGAACTTTGTCTGGTGCTCCTCAATTGATCATTTTTTGATCGCTGCTTGAACTGTATATGAATACATAGGCATACTTTATAAGTAACTATTTTAATAAAGAGGTCCTTATTCTGTAAAGATTTCTGTAAATATTTACAATAACAACATATTGGGCCTATACTTCAAAGTGCATTCGAGAATACAGTACACTGTGGGTGTAGTGGCACTGAATATTTTTTCAAGAAACATTAAAATATATATTATAATATACAAGCTATTTAAAAAGGCAGCTTGTATATGCAACATGCATGTGCTTGAATGGCAAGAAAATGCATGCATAGTGTGTTTGTAGCAAACTGTGACTCTCAGAGATCATCAGGAGTGTACAAAAAATGCCAATCATGAACATAAAAAAGCAAACCTGCCTGTTTTAAACAGTCTGTGTATTGAAGGCTTGTTAAAGGGACAGTCTACTTGAAAATGTTTATGGTTTAAAAAGATAGTTAATCCCTTTATTACCCATTCCCCAGTTTTGCATAACCAACACTGTTATATGAATGCACTTTTCACCTCCGTGATTACCTTGTATCGCAGCTTATGTAGACTGCCCCTTTATCTCAGTTCTTTTGACAAACTTGCATTTTAGCCGGTCATTGCTGAACCATAAATAACTTCACGGGAGTGAGCACAATGTTATCTATATGATACATATGAATTAGCTCTGTCTAACTGTGATAAACTGTCAAAATGCACTGAGATAAGAGCCAGCCTTCAATGGCTTAGAAATTAGCATATGAGCCAACCTAGGTTCAGCTAGAATACTAAGGGAACAAAGTATATTTGATGATAAAAGTAAATTGGAAAGTGTTTAAAATTGCATGCCCTTACTGGATCATGAAAATTGAATTTCGACTTGACTGTCCCTTTAACACTTTGTGGCCAGTATTTCAGCTAATATTAATTCCCATAAATTATGCATTACATGAGTTTTTCAAACCCTTCCAAATTCATTTGAAAACATCAAAAGTATTTGTGGATAACAGCTCCCATTCTTTGCAAGAAGAAAATTCTAAACTGTTATTCAAATCACTTTCAAATTGTACACCTTGGCTGTTAAAAAAAAAAAATTCAGTGAGAAAGTTATAAAGTTCCTGGTCAGGCACAGTTTATATGTTAATAAATCACGCCATTTCTTTGAATAAGAAACGTTTAAACATTGCTCAAGTCACACTTTTTAGCTATGAACACAGATTAATGTTGTTAATAATAGCAGCAAAGTGTAAGGGGGATTTAAAACATAATTTATGCTTACCTGCTAAATTCATTATTTTATGGTGGTGAGAGTCCACGACCCATTACTCCTGGGAATTACACTTTCCTCAATAATATGAGAATGGTACTGGCACTAGGACCCAGTGACCCTGAAGACAGAGCTAAATGTAACAGTCCGGTGCTACCCCTAAAAAGTAAGGAATTAAAAAATAACTTTTAATAATTAAAGGTAAAAATGAGGAAACAACCTCTATATAATAAATTAAACCCCACCAACCAAAATAATCAAGTGAGATAAAAAAGTACATGTATTCACCCCCCTGTTTCCTGGCCGATAGCTGCAGTCGTCGGCATCAGGTGCCAGGGGTGAAAAAACATGCAATAACACTAATAAAATGCACAAACTAGTTTCAGCCTTTTTCAATGTGAATAGTAACAAGCAAAAGCCCCAAATGCCACCCTTTTAAATACAGGCATGCTGCCTGCTATTCACCAATCATGGTGCAGCACCCAGAGCCGCCCCTCATACAGCCTATCTACGCTGTGTGTGGCTGTGGTGTGGGCGTGTGCTGGTTCTGTGCATCACGATTGGTGGACAGATTGTGACATCACATCACAGAAGACATAGTGTGTAAACAGACTCTGACAGGATTAGTGTATAACAATACAGTGAAATCCTGGTTAGTCAATCGATCGAGTTGATTTCTGGCGATGTCTGTCCGCCTGATCAGAACAGGCGGACAGGTTATGGAGCAGCGGTCTTTGTGACTGCTGCTTCATAACTGCTGTTTCTGGCGAGTCTGAAGACTCGCCAGAAACACGGGGCATCAAGCTCCATCCGGAGCTTGATACATATGCCCCTATGTCTTCTGTGACGTGATATCACAATCTGTCCACCAATCGTGATGCACAGAACCAGCACACGCCCACACCACAGCCACATACAGCGTAGATAGGCTGTATGAGGGGCGGCTCTGGGTGCTGCACCATGATTGGTGAATAACAGACAGCATGTCTATATTTAAAAGGGTGGCATTTGGGGCTTCTGTTTGCTATTATTCACATTGAAAAAGGCCTGTACTTGAGCCAAAACTAGTTTGTGCATTTTATTAGTGTTATTGCATGTTTTTTCACCCCTGGCACCTGATGTCGACGACTACAGCTATCGGCCAGTAAACAGGGGGGTGAATACATGCACTTTTTATCTCACTTGATTATTTTGGTTGGTGGGGTTTAATTTATTATATAGAGGTTGTTTCCTCATTTTTACCTTTAATAATTAAAAGTTATTTTTTAATTCCTTACTACTTAGACTAGGAAAGAGTGCTTAATAAACCCTAAACCTTTATTCTTAACTTTTATTAATTACTCTTTCCTACCACTAGGAGAAGGCAAAGATTTCCAAATCCCAAAATCAAAACTCTATAAAACCCCTCTCACCTCACCAGTACCTCGGTCTAACGTATGGCCAAGCACAAAGAAGAAGGAAAAGTAATAAGGACAAGCAAAATAGGAGCAGGGAAAAAAGATTTGCGCAAAAAAGCAAAAAACAAACAAACAAAAACAACAGAAAAATACAGGGTGGGGGTCTCGTGGCCTCTCAACACAATGCAAAAAATATATTTGTCTGGTAAGCATAAATTATGTTTTCTTTCATACAGGTGGTGAGAGTCCACAATCCATTACTCCTGGTAACTAACACCCAAGCTGTGAAGTCCACAAATAATAACGTAAAGGGTGAGATCTAAAAAATATATTTTTTTTCACCAAGAAACTAAATCCACAAACCCAATAGAGCCTAAAAAAGGCAAAAAAATAACCAACAGGCAAAAAAAAAAAACAACAACCTGAGACAACTGCTGGACGAACACCCTATGAAAAGCAGCCTCAGAAGAAGCAAAAACATCAAAATGGTAGAAAAAATATGCTAAGAAGACCAAGCAGCTGCCTTGCAAAATTGGTCAACTAATAAAACATTCTAAAAAGCTCAAGAAGTGGCAACTGATCTGAAAGAATGAGCAGAAATCCATCTAGGTGGAGGATTATCTGCCCCCAAGAAAGCTATATGAATCAGAAGCTTCAACTAAGAAGCCAAAGAAACAGCAGAAATGTTGTCTCCTTTAATAGAACCAGAAAAAGGAACAGACTAATAGTTGTAATAGTGTCTACATAACATTTCCATGCTCTAACAGAATCAAAAACATGAAGAGATCTCTTCTGAATAATTCTTAGGATTTAGCCATAAAGAAGGAACAACAATGTTCAAACTTGAATTGTCAGAAAACACAACCTATAAACACAACAACAAAACACTTAGAAACTCTTCTAGCAGATTAAATATCTTCAAGAAAAAGTTTAATATCCACCTGATGCATAAACTCAAAAGGAGGAAATAATCTAAACCAAATTAAGGTTCCAAGGAGGAAACAGGCTTAATTCTAGGCAAGGCTAAAACTAATCCATGTCAGCAATCTTCTTAAAGAACGTAACTAAAAAGGGCAGAAAACTGACCTTTCAAAGAACTGGTAGATAGAACCTTGTCCAAACCATCCTGTAGACACAGCAATAATTCTAGGAATTCTAAAAGAATGCCAAGAAAAAACATCAATAAATAAAGGTCTTCAAGACCTTTAAATGAAAATTCCCCTAGTCACAACTGTATAAGAAACTCAGCAACTGAACGGATAGTTCAAAGACAGAGAAGGTTTCAGATTCTATCTCCATGTCATCAAGCAGAGAGAGATTTAGAATCCAGATTAAAAAAACTGCCTTGAAATAGAAGGTCTAGATGCAAAGGAAGCAGCCAAAGAGAAAAACTGGACGTCATAACCAGATCTTTATACCAAATTCTGCAGGAACAAGCTGGAGCAATCAGGATCACCAAAACTCTTACTGCCAGATCTTGGCAATCACCCTGGGGAAAAAGACCAGAGGTGGAAAAAAATATAAGCTAGCGAAAATGACCACTGAATTTCCAGAGAATCCACAAACACAGTTCAAAGAGGGGGCAGATCAGAGGCGCTAAAGCATAAAAACCCCCCATAAAATATATGCTTGAAAAAATGACAGTGAAAAAAATAAACATATTATTTTAAAGCCGAAAATATCAAATGACAATATACATATAATTGTCCTAAGGCTATGTACATATACAACAATATATGTAGTGATAACCTAAAAGGCTTATAGAGTGCCAAATAAATAAAAGTATAGTACTGAGGGGGGGGGGGGGTTATAGAGCTTTTGGGATTTGGGAATCTTTGCCTCCTCCTAGTGGTAGGGAAGAGTAATTCCCACTTGTAGGAAAGAAATGTTAATAATATTATGGAAATTATATGAAATTATTAATAAAACTAATGTCATAAATTAATATTAAATGGTTAGCACTGCAAATTCATCTGTTGGCCCTTTGCAAATAACTAATAACAATAAACCTATTATGAAATTGTCATTATCAATATGAATTAATTAACCAGCATGTTTACTTTTACTGCAATCTTGTGTTTCTTTGAAGTTTAGTAAAAATCCTATAAACAAACAAAGATTTTGAAAATTCTTTAATATACATTATGTTTCATGAGTTTTACTAGATTTTTATTATATTGTTTTTTTAATTCAAATGTTTTTTCTCATGAAAATGGCGGCATTTTTGAATGATTAGAATGGCTTAGAAAATGAAGCAAACTATAACTCAAGCTGATGTATAGGCCTCAATCACAATATATCAACAGTGGCATTGGTTGCCTCACACACTCGCAAATAATTTTTCAGAACCTCAATAAAAGCCTATTTCTCCAATTGGGATGAAAAGTTCTCACCAATCACAACACTTTTTTGAGTCACTTTTCAACAGCTTTTTTAGACCACTTTTTGGCTTTTCAAATTTGACACCTTAAGGCCCTTCAAAGTGCATTTTGAACATATTTAACATGATTTCACTGGTATTTGCAAACAGTCTATTATCTTGCATATGTGCTGAACACTCTGAAATGAGGAAACAGTCTACAGGTTTATTAACACACATGGTATTGCTTCATTAAAACTCCATTCAATTATTGGATGGGTTGTAAACAGGGAACAGGGCACACATTTACTCTTAAACAAGACTGCGCCTTTGTGGATAAGTTTGGACTTAGGGGTAGATTTATTATACCCCGGGCAGACATGATTCGCTATAGCGAATTATGTCCGCCCTGCATCGCTAAATGTCGACAGCATACACTGTTGGCATTTAACATTGCATAAGCAGTTCTGGTGAACTGCTTGTGCAATGTCGCCCCCTGCAGATTCGCTGCCAATTTTCCGCTAGCTTCTTCTTAAGACTGCTGCTTTTTAACTCCTGTTTCTGGCGAGCCTAAAGGCTCGCACGGAAACAGCAACATTAGAGGCCAAACAGAGCTTAATAAATCGCCCCCTTATTGTGCATTGAGGCGCATCCCTTATAAAAACTCTTTCACGAAGGAGCAATCAAAGTACCTGCGCCTATATTAGTGAACTTATAATCTGGCAAGAGCACTTGTGATTGTGAGTTCCATAATGTAGATGCAAGCACTTTGAAAGACTCTAGTGAATGATTTCAGACTTAGCATGCATGGAAGCGTACCCCCTAAAAAATCTGTTCACAAAGGTGCAATGACATTTAAGCATCTCTTTGTAATATACATTGTAATATACAATGTAGCAAAGCAACAGGGTCAAAAATTACAGAGCATTCCAGTAACCTTAAAAGGTGTGTATGGGCAAAATGTTTTCATGTGAAAAATCTGATGGACTGGAATCCAGGCTCATGTTAGTGCAGTACAGTCACAGCATACAGCAAGAATGTGTCATTACATCTAGTGATCATTTAGCAGCTTATTAGATGACTTATTTAGATACATGGCTATTTAAAATTCATAGGGTAAAAGCAAGGAATAAAATCTAATAAAGAGCACAATCAACTAAGATGTATACTGTTCTTTCACTTAACATCAGTATATCAGAAAAGTAATTGCCCATATAGACATAAACTTGTCTAACAATTATTATAAGTACAATGTAATAATATAAATAAATGTTGAGCTATAAAAGTATTCACTGGGGAGAGAGAAGGAACAGACATTAGACAAACCACAATTTTTGTCTGCATCTTTATTGATACAGTATCAGGAGTATTATCAAACAACAAAATCTGTAAATTTAGTCTGACTTATTGAGATAGCCCTTTTGCTTAATTTTACAGGCCTGTCAGAAAAATATATGTCAGAGTAAATATATATCTGATGATGTCATAAAAAAGTGCCATCACAGAATGAAATCTGCTAAAATATACAAAATGGTTCCTCCCTATGTTTATTTCTGTTTAATTCTTAGTGGAAGATAATTTTATTTAACTTATTGCTTTATATTTTTGAGAATGAGATAGTCCAAGTGCTTATTTTGCTAGCAAATATATCTTTCTGTTAATAATATTTTCAACTGAAACTGTCTTTTACTCTTAATACTTTAAACTCTCATTAGGAAAATTGAAATATATTGTAATCAATGTATTGTTAAATATGGTATAAATATGGTGTAATACAGATATACCTCACTTTACAGTGCTTCACTTTACAGCGCTTCCCTAATACAGCGCTTTGTGGAGCTGAAGTTCAACCTCCAAGGATTTTGAAATAGTGCTGTAATCATCGTGAGATTGCGAGAAAAGTGACTGGCACCATTTTGTTATGCTTAGTAAACTCTGTTTACAGCATTACAGTGCAATCTGTGTCTCAGTGCTATAGTCTGGCAAATGTTACTACAGTAATTGTCACTATTTTACAGGTACAGTATTTACTGAATACTAATTGAATACTTGTTGTGCTAGTTTTAAATTAAACGCAGCACTTTTGCACCCCTAATATATGTGAGATCAAACATGTTATCAAGTTTTTAAACACACTGGCAAGTGAAAAGAAAGCTAAAACTGCCTTGTTTCACTTTAAGGCAGTTTTCCCTTTACAGCGGGGCTCTGGTCCCTAACCCGTTGTATGAGCGGAGTATACCTGTATTTGTTATTTATCTGTATAATAATTGTAATTTGACACTAGGTGCTAAATGGCATGTAAACATGTTGCAGATTTCTGGTTTTCAATAATCAAAACCAGAAATCTGGTTTCCCACATCCTGTCGCAACCACCTACGCAATATCTCCAAAATTCGTCCGTTTCTAAGTGCTGAAACTAGCAAACAGCTAATCCACTCCCTGGTAATTTCCCGACTTGACTACTGTAACAAATTACTAACTGGCCTCCCTCTCTCCCGCCTCTCTCCCCTCCAATCCATCCTTAATGCATCTGCCAGACTAATCCACCTCTCTCGACGGTCTGTTTCTGCTGCACCTCTCAGTAAGTCCCTTCACTGGCTCCCCATTCACAACAGAGTTAAATTCAAAATTCTCACCCTGACCTACAAAGCCCTCATCAATGCTGCCCCACCCTACCTGTCCTCACTTATCAACAAATACACTCCTGCCCACCCCCTAAGTTCCAACAATGACCTGCTTCTTGCGTCCTCTACCATCCCCTCCTCTCATGCTAGACTACAGGACTTCTCTCGGGCGGCACCAACCCTGTGGAACGCACTTCCTCGTGCTGTCAGACTTGCCCCTAACCTCTCCTCCTTTAAACGTTCCCTAAAGACCTTTCTGTTAAGCGAAGCTTATCACCCGACTTATTAACATACTAACTTCACTTAACTAACAGCTGCCCTCTATCTCCTCACTAATATCATTCTCACCTTTGCAGTCCCCACCTCCTGTTTCCCATCCTCCTACCCATCTAGATTGTAAGTTCCCACGGGAATAGGGCGCTCAATTCCCCCTGTTTTTGTCTGTAAAATGTTGTCGTATCTCCATTGTACTGTTATCCTTGTACCCATGGGCAGCGCTGCGGAATCTGTTGGCGCTTTATAAATAAAGAATAATAATAATAATCATACATGACAAGATGTGCACAATAGATTTTTCATTTCATAGTGTGATCTAGAGAACAGATACCAAATAGTGTGTCAAACTGAACAGGACCAGACCATTATGTTCCCAGGTACAAGTTACCTGATGCTCATGTTATTTTTATACTTCTTGTACCCGGTAACATTATTACAAGTACAGTATGTGTTCTCCCTACCAACATTTTACTTTTTACTGCTGCACTGTAAATCCCACAGCACAGCCCATGCTTTGTTCTATTGGATAGCCTGGTTTGCACTCATCATACAAATATTAATTAATTAATTAAATTAAATGAATACAATTTATGTATTTTGTAGTTCATAATTAAAGGGGCATTAAACCCAACATTTTCTTTCATGATTCAGACAGAGAATACGATTTTAAACAACATTGCAATTTAATTCTATTATCTAATTTGTTTCATTCTTTAGATATCCTTTGTTGAAGAAATAGAAATGCACATGGGTCAGCCAATCACATGAGGCATCTATGTGCAGCCACCAATCAGCAGCAACTGAGCCGATCTAGATATGCTTTTCAGGAAAGAATATCAAGAGAATGAAGCAAATTAGATAATAGAAGTAAATAAGAAAGTTGTTTAAAATTGTATTCTCTATCTGAATCATGAAAGAAAATTTGGGGATTTAATGTCCCTTTAAACAAAATATAAGGTTATGCATTTTTTATAGCAAGAGCACAAGTAGAATAAAACAAGATGTACTATATACTTAGTGTTAAAACAGCTTATTAATATTCAGTGATGCCAGATTAAGAACTGTTTGCTTATAGTGTCACGCTTACGTGGAGAAAGTAAAGTCTTCCTAGAAGCCTTCAGACTCCCTTATATAAACCTTCTCTTTCCACTGGCTTTATTTGCTGAACATTTAAGGTAGGACCTAGTTAGATAGAAATAAGTTTGTTCTGAGCCAGTGAATACGGGGATCCAACTAGCTTTACAGAATTTAGAAGCTCTTTTGTCCCTCTCAAGATCAAGCAATAAGTCTAAGAGGAAATCAGATTTCTTGATATATTCAAATGGCGCCAGTAAGTTTTTTTTACACATATATCAGTCAATTATCACTAAAAATAATCTGAATCACTATCAAACTGTGACAGCCGTCCCAACTTCTCTGAGTATAGTAATAAGGAAAAGCAAATAATAGAAAATTAGATTTTTCCACAGCAGAGCTAAAGAATAATAGATTATCTAGATGGATAAAATGGGAAGCATAACCATCACATGTGTGATTGTTAGTTATTGACCCACTTCTTAAACAAAAATAACCAAATAAACACCTCCACCTGAAAATGAAGATCTCTTACACATCTATTAAGTTGTTTCTGTCATGACCCTTTCCATTCCAGCCTCTGCTTTTATGTCTTGCCATCTCTCCTTTGTGCTTCATACGTCACTATTTTTGCGTGAAATGTTTGCTGCTTCTCGGCTGTGCCGTTATTGATACAACTACAGCCGCAGCAATTTCACAAATAATGTTTTTGGCGGCATTTGGCCTTTTTATTGGGGCTCTGTGCCATCTTTGTTGCTCAAGTGTAGTTTAGCCTGAGCTTTGTGAATTTTTTGGTCTACTGTTTTTCTGACTTTTGCCTGGACTTTTCCCCTGAATTTTCCCTTTGCTTCTTAAATCTTCACTACACTGCCTGATTGTTGCCAACCTTACCTGATTTTGTTTTGTTGCTGCTCGCCCGGTTTTGACTCTTACTTTAACTCCTTGACCTTCCTTTCTGCCGTTGCTGTCTGTTTTGTATTGACCCAGATTGCCATGTTTACTCTCTTTTTCTATACATCCTGCTACCATAGCCTCTGAGTCCTAACTTATGGACTGTTTTCATTATTGGGATGAACCCTTTACCTCACTAGCGGTCCGGAATAAGAATGGGGATTTTTTTTTCTATTGGAATCTAGAGTCTCTAGTACAAAACTTGCAACACTGATGAATATTCTTTAAAAAAAATAATAGAAAATTAAATTAAAAAAAAGTTAATCCTGCTAAAATGAGGGAAATGGTTGGCTAAAAAAATTGCTGAGATGCGCTGAACAATCCAAGAAGCCAATAAAATGAAATACAATTTAGGAGACTTGATAAAGTCTATCATGTCAGAATAAAGTAGGATCCTATGCCTCTTTAAGATCACATCTTGAATATTGTGTACATTTCTGGAGACCATATCTATTTTAAGAAATATATAAACCAAAACGTGTTTAGAGGAATAGTGCTAAATGATACATGCTCTAAAAAATGTACAATTTATAATAAAAAACTGGCATATATTACAAGCCTAGCTCAAACAAATTTGGCTGTTGTAGGTTGATATCTTAAAAGAATTTTAATGTGGCCGAAACATTTTTAGTGTACTTTTTACTTTTAACCCACCTGGTTGCTAAGCTGGATTTGAGCTTTTTTTTTTTTTTTTTACTTTTTTAAAATATATTTATTTTTTCCTTTGTTTTCCAAATCCATTGTACCGTTGGGAAGGTTAGGCAATTGCCTTTCCAACGGTGGGTCCTGGGTGATCTGTAGCTGCTTAGATGCCTGAGATACAGGCTTCTAAACAGCATGCCCCCATTTCCCGATATTGTCCATTGTTAATTTTAAATAATGTTGCACGTGACATCACCATGTGAATCGTGAAGCCCTGGTGATGGCTCTCACTATTCAGGCCAGATCACCAGGGTGGTAGTAGGTGGGAGCCCCCAGATTGCCCTCAAGGTGGGTGAGTGCTAGCAACAACTCTGAGCCATCGTCAGCACCTGACTGGGACAATTTGCAACAGCACAAAGCCATCATTAGCACTCAAAGGGTTAATGAATAGAGCACGGAGCACTATTTGCTCAATCATTGTGCTTATTTTACAAGTGCTGAAGTGTTGCACTAAAACCCAATTGAAATAACTGCTGGAAAATGTAGCTCTTTTTAAGACTTAAAGTAAATGTAACTGAGCAACCTATCTCTGAGGTGGTAAAGCTCTATGCAATGACACAGTAATGTGATTCTTATTTACAAATTGTTATATCCTGTCACTGGGGCAGCATAAACTAGGTTTCACAATAGTACAGAAAAAAAGGAAAACAGACACACTAAAATGCAGTATAATACTAAGAGGGTTTATTATGAACTCATTGCTATAACATGACTAAGTAATCAGCTTATAAAGTAAGGCAGTGATTAAACTATATAATCATTACTTATCTTTGGGCTTTGGATAAAGAGTTAATAGCATGCAACAGTGCTCTGAGTCACCATTCAGTGGAACACAGGCAGATGCTATATCAAACTTCTCTCTAAGATGTTGCCCAAAACTCTCCTGCCCCTCTCAGCAATTCGAAAAATTAAACTACAGTTTAGCAGGCGTGTCTTAAGTTATGTCAATATTATTATTTTATTTAGGAGTGTTAAGCAAAAATAAGAATGTTCCCATAACAATCGAATATTCTCACATTAGTGCGGTAGCGCTATCTTTTTTGTAATGTGACATCCCACTCTTTCTAGATAATAACACTGCTTCAGAACAGAACAGCAAAGTGAGACACAAGTATAACATTTCTAAAAGGCATTTCTCTTAAAGGTATATATGTGGTTTTACGTGAGATAAATATATATATACAGTTATATATATACAGTATACTGTGTGTGTGTATATATATATATATATATATGTATACACAGAGAGAAGCACACTCACAGGAACAAAAAACCATCTCAAAACAATTGTTAGCCTGTTCTATGGCAATTTACCACCTGGGTGCAGCTTCGTTTAGCCCAGTAATGCTTTTCACAGAGTAGAACTTTCCTGTAGTATATCAGTCTGATCCCGCCTATTACAGTCAGTCCAGCGCTGAAATACCAGGCAATTCACTCTGAACAAGGAACATAGCAACCCCAGACGATTGTTTCAGCCTTCATTGGGCCTCGTCAGTGAGGTGTAGCCATATTCCTCTAAGCACAATGAGCAAGGAGTCCACGTCTGGATTCCCCTTTTTCCCATAGGGAGACTAAATACACACAGAGAGAAGCACACTCACAGGAACGAACAACCAGCTCAATACCATTGCTAGCCTGTCCTATGGCGATTTACCACCTGGGTACACCTTCTTTTAGCCCTATAATACTTTTCACAGAGTAGAACTTTCCTGTAGTATATCAGTCTGATCCCGCCTATTACAGTCAGTCCAGCGCCGAAATACCAGGCAATTCACTCTGAACAAGGAACATAGCAACCCCAGACGATCATTTTGGCCTTCATTGGGCCTTGTCAGTGAGGTGTAGCCATATTCCTCTAAGCACACTGAGTAAGGAGTCCACTTCTGGATTCCCCTTTTTCCCATAGGGAGACTAAATACACACAGAGAGAAGCACACTCACAGGAACGAACAACCAGCTCCATACCATTGCTAGCCTGTCCTATGGCGATTTACCACCTGGGTACACCTTCTTTTAGCCCTATAATACTTTTCACAGAGTAGAACTTTCCTGTAGTATATCAGTCTGATCCCGCCTATTACAGTCAGTCCAGCGCCGAAATACCAGGCAATTCACTCTGAACAAGGAACATAGCAACCCCAGACGATCGTTTTGGCCTTCATTGGGCCTCGTCAGTGAGGTGTAGCCATATTCCTCTAAGCACACTGAGTAAGGAGTCCACTTCTGGATTCCCCTTTTTCCCATAGGGAGACTAAATACACACAGAGAGAAGCACACTTACAGGAACAAACAACCGGCTCAATACCATTGTTGGCCTGATCTATGGCGATTTACCACCTGGGTGCAGCTTCTTTTAGCCCAGTAATGCTTTTCACAGAGTAGAACTTTACAGAGTAGTACATACAGTTGTATGCAAAAGTTTAGGCACCCCTGACAATTTCCATGATTTTAATTTATAAATAATTGGGTGTTTGGATCAGCAATTTCATTTTGATCTATCAAATAACTGAAAGACACAGTAATATTTTAGTAGTAAAATGATGTTTATTGGATAAACAGAAAATGTGCAATATGCATCAAAACCAAATTAGATAGGTGCATAAATTTGTGCACCCCAACAGAAATATTGCATCAATATTCAGTAGAGCCTCCTTTAGCAGAAATAACAGCCTCTAGACGCTTCCTATAGCCTGTATTGAGTGTCTGGATTCTGGATGAAGGTATTTTGGACTATTCCTCCTTGCAAAACATCTCCAGTTCAGTTAGGTTTGAGGGTTGCTGAGCATGGACAGCCCGCTACAAATCACCCCACAGATTTTCAATGATATTCAGGTCTGGGGACTGTGATGGCCATTCCAGAACATTGTACTTGTTCCGCTGCATAAAGGCCAGAGTAGATTTTGAGCAGTGTTTTGGTTCATTGTCTTGTTGAAATATCCAGCCCCTGCGTAACTTTAACTTTGTGACTGATTCCTCAACATTATTCTCAAGTATCTGCTGATATTGAGTGGAATCCATGCGACTCTCAACTTTAACAAGATTCCCAGTACTAGCACTGACCACACAGCCCCACAGCATGATGGAACATTCACCAAATTTTACTGTGTGTAGCAAGTGTTTGTCTTGGAATGCTGTGTTCTTTTGCCACCATGCATAACGCCCCTTGTTATGACTAAATAACTGAATCTTTGTTTCATCAGTCCACAGCACCTTCTTCCAAAATGAAGCTGGCTTGTCCAAATGTGCGTTTGCATACCTCAAGCGACTCTGTTTGTGCTGTGTGTGCAGAAAAGGCTTCTTCCGCATCACTCTCCCATACAGCTTCTCCTTGTGCAAAGTGCTTTGAATTGTTGAATGATGCACAGTGACACCATCTGCAGCAAGATGATGTTGTAGGTCTTTGGAGGTGGTCTGTGGGCTGTTTTTGACCTTTCTCAGAATCCTTTGCCTTTGCCTCTCCGATATTTTACTTGGCCTGTCACTTCTGGCCTTAACAAGAACAGTGCCTGTGGTCTTCCATTTCCTCACTATGTTCCTCACAGTGGACACTGACAGCTTAAATCTCTGCAATAGCT